>NC_053022.1:10186013-10331132 GCF_003073215.2 Triticum urartu | reverse complement strand
TTGTCTGATGTCCGCGTCCTGGATTGCCGACAAGCTCGCGGCCCAATCTCTGAGATTATCTGGTAGCAGAAGGTGATGATGGTCCCGTACGATCGCCCGCATGTGATGGAGGGCGTAGTAGGCATCCTTCTGACCGCCAGGCGGCTGCTTGACGCAGCAAAACTTAGTATTGTGGGCGAACACGTGCCCGCCGTACCTACGAACTGGCCTGGTGAAGCTGCCTCCAGATTTGCGTAGCCGGGGAGAACATTATCAAGAACTTTCTTGATATTTGTGTAGTCTATCTTGGAGTCACGGTTCGGGTCGAAATACGTGGCCATGGAATATTTCGGGCTTAAGAGGATGAGTGTGCAATGTGTGTCACTGCACAGAACACGGAATATTAGAAAAAAGAAAGAACGATCGAGATCTAAGAAATCATTTGTTTCAGGGCGGTTAAGGGATGACTTACTCGGGAAAGTAAGACACGAGGAACTTATCCTTATCTGGGTTTGCCAGAATGACGCCTTCGAGGTGTGAACTCGCGACTTGGCAGTCCCCAGCGCTGCCCAAGAGCTTGGCACGCATGTAGAAGGGGTCGACTATCACGATGTCCGGGGTCTTGTCTCTAATGATCCGCATCTCCATACTCAGCGAAAACAGCCGAATGAAGGTGTAGTGCAGTGGATGAATGTTAAACATAGCAAAGATGTCATCAAACCGGAGGACGATTGTACCCCCGATGGCACCATCCACAAAGCCCTCGCCCTCTGGCACCTTGGCCACGAAAACTGAGTATGCCACATCATTCTCTCTGAGACGCCGCTTTTCCAAAGAAAGAACACTGTCATGCAGACTCCGCATAGCACCGGTTGCAGCATTGAGCATATTTGTCGGTAGCATCGCCCTACCCTCCACATGCACCCTCCTCGAGATATCCTTAGGTGAAGGTGGCCCGTCCTCAGCACGGATCGTACTCGATGCCGGCTGGCTCGCACCGGCGCCCTTTTTAGCCTTTCGTTTCCGTCCCTTCTTCTTGATCTGCTGTAATGGGACCGAGTTCTGCTCACAGACCGCCTTCTTGAGCGTGTTGGGGCTGATAATATTTCGCACCTCAGCTATCTGAGGCTCGGTGAAGGCGGCGGCTGGAGGCGTCTCCTGAGAATTGAACGCCAGACGACGCCTATTGCAATTGGGTTTCTCCGCCGTACCAGCTAGATCGTGGTCGTCTTGGTTGGGATCTTGAGAAGGAGGCCCGCAGAACTCGTCACCGTACCCATGTTCGGCAAAGTACTTATCGATGTTGATAAATGTACCGTCGTCGTTGTCGTCGTCCTCCGGATCCTGTGCCATACGGATGTCCGGCATGTACGATAGTGTTGCCGCGTTCTTGCCATGGCTTGGCGCCGGCACGACTGGCGGTCTTGTCTGTGGGGCGGTGTCCCCCGCCCCCAAACGAATCTGGCTCTTCGGCCAAAGCAGGGGCCAGCTTACGCAGGCGCTGAGGGTCATCTCATCTTCTTCGTCGGCCCAAGTGGGTCGAATCGGAGGTAACAGCTCGTCGCAGCCTGGCAGCACCCGAACCACTTCAACCCTATACACTGTGGGTGGCATCGGATTAACATGGAACACGGGGTTGCCCGGTTGAATGATTCTGCCCTCGGCGACATCGACCAACTCTCCGCCCATGAAGTGCAGGAGAGTGCAAGGAACGTTGGCGGCGCCCTGTGAAAACATGTAGGGCGTCAGGCATGCCCAGTCAAAAGCAAGGAGATGAAGTCATCAGCCGAGAGGGTTAGTTACCGTGATGCCGTCGAGCTCGGCTAATGTCGAGGCACCGCCAACGGCGGGCGTGCAACTGAAGGAGGGGCCACTTGCTGGCGAGGTGCCGGCCGGCGTACACCCGGGTGCATTAAGCTCCAATGCCCGTGCCGGCGCCGGAGACAAGAATACCACCTCCGCCAGAGACACCAATGGCGCCGCCTGCGCATTGTGCGAGTTGCTAGCCATGAAGCTGGGAACCGGGGGAGGCCCCTGTTGGCCGCCCGCAATCCACGTCGTTAGCCGATGAATCAATGTAGGCACCATGGCGTTGAGCGTCGTTCCCAGTTGATGTTGCACTTGCTCTTGGACAATCTCCGGAATCCGTGCCACTTGTGCCTTCAGTGCTTCAACCTCGCGCAACTGGTTTTCCGAGCTGGTCTTTTTCTCCTTTCGCCCACCAGCGGTATAATATGACGACCATTTTGTGGACAAGCCTTTGCCGGCCACACGACCAGCTAACATCGGCTTACTGATCTTATCCTTGTTTTTTGTTACGTTCAACGCCCTATTTAAAGGGGTGTCGAAAGGGAAGCTCTGAGATGACCCCGCGCTACTGCTTTCATTGTCCTGCGGAAGGAACATGAACCATTTAGAAATATTGGGGATTAATTAGAATGCAACCATATGGAGCTAATTACGCGGGGGTTTATTCCTTACCAGAACAAGCTCAAGCGCCCTGGTCTTTGGATCCGTGGTAAGCTCCTTTGTTACTGGGTCCTCCTTGTACCGGGCCCTGAGAAAGTTCCTGGTCTGCTTGTCACGATATTTCTTGAAGCGGGGTGGTAGGCCTTGCTCGGCACGCTCCGAGTCCTCCTTGTCCCATATAGGCTCCGCCACTCTGTAACCGCCAGGACCGAGTTGGTGGACCCCTAAGTTCAACTTCCGCATTTCTTTCCCCCACTGACTTGATTCAGAGGTTGCGCTGCTCTTGCACTTGATCTTGAACTCCTTGTAGTCATCTTCGCTCATCAAAGGATATTTCGCCTTGATCTTCTCATAACTATCACCTTTTTTAATCATTGCCTTCACCATGCTTTTCCAAGTAGACAGGGCCGTGCTCATCCTCGTGAGGGCGGCACCGTTCACTTTATTCCCTGAGAGGCGTGTGTTTGCAAACTCAGCGGGGAACTTGTATCATTTGTGCAGCTTCGTGAAGAGGAGGCTGCGCAAATTCCCTCGGTCCTTATGCCTCAGGTCTCAGTGTTGATCGAGACGGTGCTCCGAAGAATGCACCCGAGCTGAACCGAGTACCCCTTGACTACTTCTTTGGGCGCCGTCGGATGCCCATCGGAGTTCACTTCAGTAAATTCCTCCCTGACGGTGCCGAGCATGCTCGGGCGCCCGGCCTTCCGTTGCCTCTTAGGTTGGCTGCCATCTGTGCTGCGTGCGCCACCATCATCAGTGGTGTCATCCCCGACGCCACTAGGGGTTGTGTAGTCAGGATCAGTGTCTTCCGTGGCGTCTTCATAGCGGTGAGGTTCTTCCTCCAACTCCTAGGACAACTCCTGGAATTGCTTGCCGCCCGAACCGCCGGCCTCATTGTTGTGGGCCATGTTTCGCTCTAAATAGGAAAAAAGTTTGGTCATAAAGTTGTTTATTGTCAAGGAACAAGATCATGGTCTCATCATTTAGGGTTTTTCGACACCGAGGCATCCTAAAAGCTAAGCTTTTATCATTTAGGGTTTGTCGACGCCGAGGCACCCTAAAAGCCTAAGCGTACATCATTTAGGTTCTCATCGACACCGAGGCACCCTATAGAAGCCAAGTTAAGTTTTCATCATTTAGGGTTTATCGATGCCGAGGCACCCTAGGTTGGGCCTAATCACTTGGCACTAATTGCCACCTATGTTGGGTTTATCATCTAGGGTTTATTGATGCTAAGGAGAATTCTAAGTTGGGCCTAATCACTTGGCTCTATTGCCACCTATGGTTTAATGCAGCAAGAATGGCGGGGCAGTTGATCCTACTTAACTAAGTACTAAGATACCCCGGCCCATGCATTAGTCGCAAGTACCCCATATGTCCTATTTTTAGCAAAGTCATGCTAAAATTCACGGAAAATTTTAGCATGACCTTTGCTGAAAATAGGACATATGGAGTACCCGAATTTGCCGGAACGGAAGTTAATCGACATTCCAGCAAACTCAAGGGCCTCTAGGGGTACCTACAAATTCATCACGACACAATGGTCGGAGACAAAACCCAGCAACTATACAAGTCTTTCACAAATTTGTTTGCAAGTTCTGATATGTAATAAAGATGAGCCTCAAAGATGAGCCTCCAATGCTGATTTGTTTGCCTCAAGACAAGATGAACCTCACATTAGGACACTACAATGATCTACAACCTTATGTAAAGTGCCAACTCCACATATTTCTTTTTCACAGCTTTTATATTATTTCTAGAAGCAACACAGTAGGGTTAAACACCGGAATCTTGCGTTTAATTTGATTAAGCTGCATTGTCTTGAGGCCTGGCTTACTTGTCTTTGTCTGTCAGCCAGCTCATGCATGCATGGGCATCTAACTCACTGGTATCAGATCTAGTTATTAACAGAACAACAGGAGAAACAAGAAAAAAAATCATATAGAAGCACATATGAGAAGATTCATCGAATCTACATGACTTCACAGAAAAGATACCTTTACCTGGCAAAAGAGCACTACTACTGAAATAAGATGTTCTGCATGCATAGAAAATGAGGATTAAACATACTGATGTCAAGCATTGTGATAGGTTCTCAACATGAACATGAACATGCATTGACAGTTATATCACCTAGGCTGGGCACCATGCCACTGCCCTAATTAAACCCTAAAATAAACATTTCTCTTTCCCCTCCCCCCTCCTATCCCTCTGTCTCTCTTTCCCAACTCCAATCCCAGACACAAATTAAACCCTATATTTACTTGTAATTAAGATTCAACACTGGATAATCAACATACACATCTTGAACCCTATATTTACTTGTAATTAAGAGTCCATATCTCTTGACTATAACCACACCAATCCCATCTCGTGTTATGTATCACACCAAACAGACCAGCAACTGAATACTGGGGCTTTAAGTTGCTTGCAGAGACTAGATAGCTCTACACATTCTCAGGAGCCAACACTACATACTTTATCCTATATTTTATTTTACTGGGATATAATAAAGAGCACAGTTTGCAATTAGTCTGTATCTAGTTGCAAATAGGACTGGATCCAGTTTCAGTCCTACATGTCTCTTACCTTGCAGGACAGTGGTAGCAGCACACTGCTTGCAATGGTTAATGTCCAAAATAACTCATTTTCATCTATAAACCTTGCAGGTACCAAGTACTCCAATGCACATGGAGTACTAATTATTCATGTTTGCTAGACACCACTCCCACAATTTTTTGAACCTAATTTGACCTAAATTCGAGAGGGATTTGACCTAAACCTAGCAAAAGAGAGAAGAAGAGGGCATGGCCGGGAGGGAGGAGTGGAGGAAGAGAGGAGAAGAGAGGCAGTGGGAGGAGGGTTGCCTGACCACGATGAGGTGGTGGCCGGAGTGGAGACGACGGAGGGCGGAGACGGCGAGCTTGGGGGAGGCAGGGATAGACGGCGGGGAGGTCGCGGGCCTCCTCTCCTGGTGGACGTGGGGCGGCTCCGAGGCTCCAAGTCTCTGGCGGCGACGAGGCTCCAAATCTCCGGCGGGTTTCTAGGGATTCGAGGGAGGCGAGGGAGGCGACGCTTGGGGGGAGGCGGGGGGAGAGGGGCGGCGCTTGAGGGGGAGGAAGGGGAGAGGGAGGCGGCGGGTGCGCGTGGGCGGCTGCGGCGCAGTGGGTCGGGGCAGCGGCGGCGGCGGCGCGGTGCAGGGACCGACGAGGGAGGGAGCGGCGCGGTGGAGGGAGAGGGACAAAGTGTCTGGCGAGAGGGAGGGACAAAGTGTATGGATGGGGAAGATTACTAATGGCGCACCCCCTGGCGGTGCGCTATTTGAATGTTTTTTTCATTGCAATGGCGTACCAGCGGGACCGTGCGCCATAAGTATTCTTCTTTTAGATAGCAATGGCGCACCAGCCAGCCATGCGCCATAAGTAAGATTTTTATTATTATTATTTTGTTGCATCTAATAATTTTTTAGAAAATGAATATGCATATGAAACAGTAATACATTTTTATAAAAACAGTAATAATTTTTTTTTAAATATCATCAAATTTGTTATTTGAAAATATTTATGAATATAGAAAATATCATCAAATTTGTTATTTGAAAATATAATCAAATTTGTTTTTTGAAAATATAATCAAATTTGTATTTTTGGATTTTTAGTTGCATTCATTTGTGATGGTGGAGCGGGGGAGGGAGCGGGGGGTGCTAGGCGGCGAGGGGCATCTGGCAAGGGGGATCTGGCGAGGGGGGATAGCGATCGAGATGGAGGGGGGTCAAGATCTAGTGTCCTCATGAATATTCAATATTTTTTCATGAATTCAAAAAGTGCCCATGAAATTTAAAAATATTCATGATAGTTCAAAAAGTGCCCATGAAATACAATCAAGAAATGAAGACTACAATTTAAATACAATCGATCTTAGCTAGCTAGCTATCTGTTCACAATCTTCTTGCCCTTCTTTTTCGCAAATGGAGTTCTTCTGTGGAACGGACGTCCTTTAGGTAGGGTGCTCCTGCTTCTTCTTGTGGTGTATGCTGCTACTTCATCGCCGTCGTCATGTTCGATCCTCAGGTCGCCGTACTTGTCGAAGTCTTGCTCATTGGCTACTCCATCCATTCCGATGATCTTCTTTTTGCCTCTCCTCACGACAACACGACTGGGCTTTGACGGGTCGGTAATGAAGAAGCATTGGTCCACTTGGGAAGCCAGTACCCATGGCTCATTTTTCGCGGTGACATTTGCTCCCGCAGTCTTGGATTTGGCTTTGGGTATAACCATGGTTGTGAAATACCGGCCTTCTTTTAGGACGCTCTTGGCCCATCTAACACGGAACATCAGGACCTTCTCTCCAGCTTAGCTCAGCTCCCAGATCTCCTCGATCCTTCCGTAGTATCTGTCCTTCTCGTTACCGATGTAGGATTCCATCGTTACCCCGGAGTTCTGATAACCATCACTCTTCATGTCCTTGTCCTCGGTGTAGAATGTGTAGCCATTGATATCGTACGCTTCATAGGTCATCAGGTTGTGCTCGGCGCCCTGTGACAAGGCGAATATGAGATGTTCTTCCACGGAAGAATCCTCATGTAAAGGGTACAACAGAAGCTTCTGCTTGAACCAACGCGTGAAACATGAGTTTAGCTCTTTGATTATATCTCCGTCCGTCCTCTGTTGGCCTCGGTCATTGTACGTCTTCTCAATAAAGGTTTTGTGCTCTACCACCCAAGGATCGACCACGTCTATGTGTTGTAGTGCGACTAGGTTTGCTCTTTCAAAGTCGGCGAGTCGACCCTCGAAGTCGACATGCATTTCGTGGCGACCCTCACGGTGACCCCATCCAGCGAGCCTGCCGAGGTGCCTGTTGACGGGCAGACCAATTCTCGATGCCTAGATAATTCGTGCAGTGGGAGATGCACTCTTCGGTCAGAAAGCCCCTGGCTATACTTCCCTCTGGACGTGACATGTTGCGAACGTATCCTTTGATGACACCATTCATCCTTTTGAACGGCATCATGCTGTGCAGGAACGTCGGCCCGAGTTGGATGATATCCTCCACGATATGGACTAGCAGATGCACCATAACGTCGAAGAATGCGGGCGGGAAGGACGTCTCAAGCTCGCATAGTATTACCATGATCTCTTCCTGTAGCCTTCTGAGTTGCCTCACGCCAACCGACTTCTGAGAGATGACGTCGAAAAAGTTGCATAGGACAAATAGTGTTTCACGGACGTGCGCGTCCATGATCCCATAGATTGCAACTGGAAGTATCCATGTCATCAGCACGTGATAGTCGTGAGACTTCATCCTGCTGAACTTCTTCATCGCTGGGTCTAGGTATCTGCTTATCTTCCCCGTGTAACCGTAAGGAAGTTTTACTCCTATGAGGCAGGTGAAAACCTGCTCGATCTCCTCCTGACTTAGAGTGAAGCACGCGAGAGGGTAGTCATTTCCAGTCTTCTTGGCCTTTTTGCCTTTGCGACGACTTTCTGTGTCCTGCTTCGCCTCATCATCATTAGCATGAAGCTCCTGCCTGATGCCCATTGATTTCAAGTCTGCCCTTGCTTTCGGCCCATCTTTGGTCCTCTTTGGCATGTTGAGTAGAGTACCAAGCAGACTCTCGCACATGTTCTTTGTAATATACATGACATCAAGGCTGTGAGGCACATGGTGGATCTTCCAGTATGGCAAGTCCCAGAAAACAGACCTCGTTTTCCATACCTTCAGCAGCGGCTCTGGCGCCTTTCGCTTCTTTCCCGGCTCTGGCGCCTTTTGCTTCTTTCCCGGCAGTGGCCAATCTTTCCAATTTTTCAACAGCTCGTCTATTTCCTCGCCGCTCCTCGTACGTGGGCGACTTCGGGGTACGGTTTCACCATCAAACAGATCCTTGCGTTTCCTCCACGGGTCATCATCACGAAGCCACCTTCGATGTCCCATGAACACGGTTTTCGAAGACCCGGGATTTCTATCTAGCTGGTGATACATTGTGTCATCCATGCACCTGACGCATCCAGAAAATCCGTGGACCACCTGCCCCGCGAGATATCCGTAACCGAGATAGTCGTGCACCGTCATGAGCAGTGCGACTCTCATAGGGAAATATTTTTTCTCTGCGGCGTCCCACGTATTGGCTAGCATTTTCCATAGCTTGTCTAGCTCCTCTTTCAGCAGCCCCAGATACAGATTGATGTCGTTCCCTAGTTGTTTCGGCCCTTCAATTAGCATACTCATGTGAATGTACTTCCTCTTCATGCACAACCAGGGGGGAAGGTTGTACATCCACATAAACACAGGCCAGGTGCTATGTGTGCTTCTCTAGCTGCCAAACGGATTGACTCCATCGGTGCTCGCACCCAACACGATGTTCCTTGGATCCTTCCCAAATTCTGGGTGTTCGAAGTTCAACGCTTGCCACTGGCTCCCATCCTTAGGGTGACTCAGCATCTTGTCTTTTTTATTTATCTCCGGATCATTTGCGTCATCTTCTCGCTTCTTCTCCTCCCTATGCGCGTGCCAACGCAGGAGCTTTGCTACCTTAGGGTCCGCGAAATACCGCTACAGACGAGGAGTGATCGGAAAGTACCACACCACTTTTCGAGGAGCTTTCTTCCTCTTCTTGTATCGAGTGACGCCGCACACCGGACATATGGTAGACTCTGCGTGCTCGTCCCGATAAATGATGCAATTGTTCATGCATACATGGTATTTCACGTGCGGTAAATCTAGAGGACACACAATTTTCTTCGCCTCCTCGAAACTGGTAGGGCACTTGTTCCCCTTGGGAAGACGTTCATGCCAGAATGACATGTTCTCGTCGAAGCATGCGTCGGTCATTTTGTGTTTTACCTTCATCTCCAGAGCCATGAGCGTTACTTTCAGGCGGGTATCCTCGGGCCTGCATCCTTCATACGATGGAGTAACCGCATCTATCTCAAGTGGATCCATCTTGGCTTTCTCTCGGGCGGCAGCTCTTGCGTTGTCCATCTGCTTGAGAAGCAGCTCTTGAATATGAGGGTCCTGCACCCAGCCCATCGATGGTCCATCGTCGTCTACTCCGCCGGCATCTTCATCTTCATGATCATGCCCTTCGTCTGCTCTGGCATCTTCCTCATCATCATGTCCGGCATCTTCTACATGATGACTGTGTACAGCATCACCGTCGTGATCATGTCCTGGAGATTCTTCGTCTTCTCGCCTGCCCGAGACACGGTGGTTGTCTTGCTGCCCTTCCTCATTTCTTGCCTGGCCCTCATGGACGACTTCATAGTCATCTTCATCACCTTGCCACTGATAGCCATCCATGAAACCACGCAAGAGCAGGTGGTCCCACACCTGCCTGTAATCCGGGCCCACAATAAGGCTCTTCAGCTTGCATCTTCGACACGGACATCTTATCTCCGTCTTGTTCTTTTGAAGCATCTCGGCCTTCGCGGAGCTAAAAAACCTATTCACGATGCCTTCGGTCATCGTGCGGACCATGGTCGCCTGCGGGGTAGAGCAAAACGATATTTTAGAACCAAGAAAAAAATTGGCATGACTTTCCCTAAAAATAGAACCAAAAAGAATGCATAGTGCCAAAATTCTCGCCGAAACGGAAATGAATCAACATTCCGGCAAAATATTGGCAACTATCGCATTTCAAATACCGGTACCTGCAAACACAAACATATATGCAACACCACAAACATACATAGATCTAGCTAGGCCACAAAAAGTGCATGTGCACGTTGTTGGAGCGAGCTAGGGAGAAAAAAAGTAGATCTACAACATAGAGATAGCTTTCCCCTTACTTACCTATAAAAAAAGGTAATTTAACCACTTAATTTTGATGAATCTATGGTGCAAATGAGGTGAGGAGGAGGAGGTAGCCGACAGGCTTGGAGAAGGAGGTGGAGGGAATGAAATGGGGAAACTGAGTGCGTAGGTGTGGCTGTCCAAAATATCTAGCTAGTCCCAGGTTACTAATGGCGCACCACCCACCCATGCGCCATTAGTAACCCAACATACTAATGGCGCACCTGCTGGCCGTGCGCCATTAGTAGTTTTGCAAAAAAAATAATAAAAAAAAATAATATATATATACTAATGGCACATCGTTGCGTAGTGCGCTTTAAACTAGTAATGGCGCACTATGCCACGGTGCGCCATTAGTAGTTTTGCAAAAAAAAAGAATAAAAAAAATACAGTAGTGGCGTACTGTGTGGCTGGTGCGCCATTACTAGTTAGAACTAGTAATGGCGCACTTTACCTGGATGCGCCATTAGTATGTTTGGAAAAATGAAAAAAAAATGTTACTAGTGGCGCAACGTGTGTCTGGTGCGCCATTAGTGTCTTCCACACTAATGGCGCATCAGCACATGGTGCGCCATTAGTATATAGTAGTGGCGCACCACTTGTCTGGTGCGCAATTAGTGTCAATTTCTTCTATAGCCCTTTTCCTAGTAGTGCATCGTGCCGCTACAGCTACTCTATCTCTAAGTATTTGTCTCCTCCTAGCAAGACATGTCGATAGCCCTGTTTCCATTCAACGACGAGAACATCTGAAGAACTCAGGCCAACAAAAAGGAAAAGCGTCACGAATTGTGTCATTGGCAATTAGAATGATCCTGAACGACAAAAATGATAGGAGTAGTAGATACTCCTATGTGTTCATTTTAGATTACAGAATAATCATAGGAATATATAAGAAAACTACCGTGACACACCCTGGTCATGAGCTTCTGATTTTTATCGGTGCTAGCTGGTAGTTAACAAATGAAAAGGCTGCAATTACGCTATTGTATGATTATTCACTACCATCATACATCACAGAGAAATGATGGGTCAATAGCTCCTGTGCGACGTTTTTGAGGTGAATTGGTAAGAGTGCGACGTTGTTCGAGCGAATGTCTGTGGTGCGACAATTTTGGGCAGGTAAATAGCCCACGCACGACATGGCTGTTAAATTTGGTTAAATTGGTCATCAACCAAGCCCGTCCGTTTATGTTAGGACATGTGGGTCCAACTTAATTGTTCCTCAAAACAGCTGACCATGCCCTGCCGCCCGACCGTGCCGGGCCCGCCACTCTGCCCCCCTTCACTACAAAAAAAAATACACTTCCGTGATGATACGTGTTTGTCACAGTAGGTCGCTTTTTTTGTCATGCATGTACATCCATGACAAATTTATGACAGAATCCAGATAGTCATACATGTGCTGTCGTAGAAGTGTTCCATGACATTACGAAAATTATCATCATGGAAGTGCCAACTTCCATGATGATAAATTGCGCGTCACAGAAGTGCTTTCATCAAGGGTGACAGACACGTGGCATCCACTGTAACGGAATGCCGTTAAGCTATCGGGTCGGGTTTTGGATCCGATAACCCGTTAACAGCCCCTACCAATGGGGATTTTCCACGTGTAAAATGATCATTGGCTAGAGGAAACACGTGTCGGCTCATCGTCGGGACAGGATGTCATCCACTCACTGGACAGAAGGCGCCTATGATACGTCGACACGTGGCACGACCCAAAAAGTTTAAATGGTCCGGCCCAACTAAAGGCCCACAAGATTTTGCGGACCATAATGGGCCGGCCCAGGTAAAGGCCCATGAGATTTTGCGGACCATAATGGGCTGGCCCAGCTGAAGGCCCACAAGATTTTGCGGGCCATAATGGGCCGGCCCAGGTAAAGGCCCACAAGATTTTTGTGTGCCATAATGGGCCAGCCTAGGTAAAGGCCCACAAGATTCTTGCGGGTCATAATGGGCCGGCCCAGCTAAAGGCCCACGAGATTTCGCCGACATTAATGGGCCGGCCCAGCTGTAGGCCCACAGGATTTTGAGGACCCTAGTAGGCTGGCACATTAACTGGCTGCGATGTTTTGGGCCGAATGCCGGCCCATATTTGATCCGGTCCATTAATGGCCTACCACGCTCCGGGCCTAATAGTGGCCCATATGAGATCCGGCCTGTTAAAAGCCTACCACGTTCTGGGCCAAATTACGGCCCATATCAAGTCCGCCCCTTTAAGAGGCTTTGGGCTCAATTATGGCCCATATCAGATTCGGCCCATCAACTGGACACTATGCTTTTGGGCCCACTTGCTAAAGGCCTACTTAGTAATTCGGCCCGATATTAGTTTTGGCATGTTAAGGGCCCGTTTAACATTTCGGTGCTATGTTAATTTTGGCCTATTAAAAGCCCGTCATATAGTTGGGCCTAACTACGGCCCGGTTTGCATCCGGCCTGCTCGCAGCCGATATCTGATTGGGCCAAACAAGGACCTAGAAAATTTTGGCCTGTTAACAGCCCGTGATTTGATTCGCACAATCATGGGACGGGGTTCATTTCGGGCTGCTGCGTAACTAGTAGGAATTAAGAACAAACCTACTATCGGTGTCAAAACCGGCGGATCTAGGGTAGGCGGTCCCGAACTGTGCGTCTAGGTCAGATGGTAACAGGAGACAAGGGACACAAAGTTTTACCCACGTTCGGGCCCTCTCGATGGAGGTAAAACCCTACGTCCTGCTTGATTAATATTGATGATATGGTTAGTACAAGAGTAGATCTACCACGAGATTGAGGAGGCTAAACCCTAGAAGCTAGCCTATGGTATGATTGTTGATGTGTATGTTGTCCTATGGACTAAAACCCTCCGGTTTATATAGACACCGGGTAGGGTTAGGGTTACATAGAGTCGGTTACAATGGTAGGAGATCTGCATATCCGTATCGCCAAGATGGCCTTCCACGCCAAGGAAAGTCCCTCCTGGACGCGGGACGGAGTCTTCAATCTTGTATCTTCTTAGTCTAGGAGTCCGGCTGGAGGTATAGTTCGGCCATCCGGACACCCCCTAATCCAGGACTCCCTCAGTAGCCCCTGAACCAGGCTTCAATGACGACGAGTCCGGCGCGCATATTGTCTTCGGTATTGCAAGGCGGGTTCCTCCTCCAAGTACTTCATAGAAGATTTTGAACACAAAGATAGTGTCCGGCTCTGAAAAATAAGTTTCCACATATTGCCATAGAGAGAATAATATTTACACAAATCTAATCTGCTGACGTATTCCGTAGTGTGACATCACACCATGGCCAAGCTTTTATTCAAACCGTTTTACTGCCCCATCTCAGCGCGTTATGCGAGGCGGTTTCCTTGGCACGTCTTGTTAAAGCAGAGATCGTGTCCCCCTTATTCCGGGATTCTCATCAATACGGGCATGGGTAACCCAGCCGCTTCTAGGACTCCTAGATTGTAAGCAAGTCCAAACGGACACGGAGAGGACGCTTGATATTCACCCTCTTTATAAAGGGGACAAGGCTTTTATTTTTCCCTCCCGTGCTCAATCGAATCCTTCCCCCACCTCAAGCTTAAACGCCCGAAGTTCAGGTCAGGCGCCCCGAACCTTCAGTCATGTCCGGATCTAGCCTTCAAGGCCGATGGATGCCTTCCACCATCACGGAAGAAGACATCAAGAAGTTGAGGGAGGCCAGATATCTGACCGCCGAGATTTTGCATCGGCTGCCTCCCCGAGGGCAGGCTGTCCCCACCCCGAATCTAACGAGAACGTCGTGTTTGTTTCCCACTTCCTCCAAGGCCTAGGCCTTGCCCTGGATCCTTTCGTCAGGGGTTTGATGTTTTACTACGGGCTAGATTTTCATGATCTAGCTCCGGGCTCCTTTCTTCATATCATGACATTTATTATCGTGTGCGAGGCCTTCCTCCGGGTTACCCCTCACTTTGGCTTATGGCTCAAGATCTTTGAAGTGAAGCCGAAGTTGGTCAAGGGGGAGCATGCAGCATGTGGAGGTGCCTCAATTCGCAAGATGACGGGAGCTCCGTGGCCCAAAGGTTCCATCCCAGAGGTGTCTGAATTGTGGCAACATGAGTGGTTCTACATCACGGCTCCTAGAAGTGCCAAGTGGGTGCCCCCCTGTTTTCCGCTCGGGCCCCCACCACAACTGATGTCATGGATCAGCAGAGGTCTGAGCTGGGGGCCAGCCAAGGACGTGCCTATACTGCAAGGCCGCGTTCAAGATCTCTTCAATGGAGATTTCAGTTTGGTTGCGGTGATACAGGTTATGCTGGTTTGTCAAGTCCAGCCTTGCAAACGCCGGCCTCTTCGTCTGTGGGAGTTCAATCCCGAGGGACCGCGTGCCATTCAAAATTTTCTCGGCCTGACGCACGAGGAGATGTACAAATCATTCTTCGGACCACAGACGGAGTGTCCGGAAATCACCGAGGACGTGGGCCTGAGTAGCAACCGCACCGCCGAACAGGTAAGGCATCTTCCGGCCGAACATACTGAGAGTTCGCTTTTTGACCAGGACTGGCTAACAAAGGAGAAGTTGATTCGGTGTTCGGCCCCCCTCCCTGAGGGTTTGGAAAATCCAGTATTGGAAAAGATGCTCCAGACCGCACCTTGCCCGGAGCCCTTGAAGGACAATACTGTGGGGGATAATGCGGGCGGACGCAGGCCCCCAACGCTGCACATTCTAGCCGAGGGAGCGAGCGTCTCCATGAGGGAAGGCGACCAGAAGAGGAAAAGGACTGCGCCCGGTGATTCGGAAGCCGAAGCTTCCAAACGGGAGAAGAAGTCTCCCACAGAGGGTCCCACCTTGGGGGGCGTTGTTGCCGCACAAAGTCCGCGGGGGGATCAATCCTCCCACGAGTCGTAATTGACCCGAAATACCTTTGATAGTACAGATATGCCATCTTTTTCTTCTGAGAAGATAACCACCGCATATATTTTCGCAGTTCGGGCCTTAGCCCCTCTCAAATGAGCTCATCTTCGGGGGATCTTCTTCCAGAGATGATGGAGAACGAAACGCCTCCCCCGGACTCCTCCGCTCCGGAAGAGGGCGACCCTGAAGTGTCGTCACGGAGGGCCTCTCCGAGTCCGGTGACGCCAGAAGATCATCCCGTTGACCCCCGAAGCTCTCAATGTCCGGCTCCCGAAGAGAGCAAACAAAAGTCCGCCGAAAGGATGTAGTGAGGGAGTTGGTGGGGCGAGCGGCCATCTCAGATGAACACCGTGTGCTGATGAATACGGTGATGAAGAGAATATCGTCCGCCGAAAGCGGATTGCATGAAGCTTTTATGAGTCTACTGATAGGCTTTGAGGTACGTAAAAGAATGTATGATAGTCCTGCACATGCTAGGTGTGCCCTGTGTAGATAGTAGCCCCTGAGACTCTGGTTGTCGTCAGAAACGGCGACGAACAGAGGATCATATTCTCAGGTAATAACCATACTGCCTCTATGTGCAGGTGATGGAATCTCTGATGCCTAGTCGGACTAGAGAGTTTGCCCATTCAGAACGGCAGTTGGATGCGGCAGACGGCGACATCGAGCTTGTTAACAACAGGATTGACGAGGCACATGGTAAGTGTCAATATCTGGTAAACGCCACATAGGAAGAGCAGCATGATGCCAGTATCTTCAATATGTTGTGACTGCAGATGGAGCCGCCACTGTTGAACCCTTGCGGGCAGAACATGCCCGAGCCAAGAAACAAGCGAGGTTAGGTAATGCGGCTGTTGTGAGGGCGGCCGAAGAGTTGCAAGCCGAGAAGGCCGCGCATGGCGAGACCCGTGTCGGAGTAAATAGCCATGGGTAGCCTAGCCGGCTTCCCCTGGCTCTTCTGAAAAAATTACGAGCCCGTCCGGCTCCCAACGGAACTCAAGACCTGGGGCCGCCTTCCCCCAGCCGGCTATCTTCTAAGCCGGCTTCGGGGGGTGGCCCGCCCTTTACCCTCATGAAGGAAGCCGTGGGAAGGCCGGCTTTGAGAAGCCGGCTGCAAGAAGGCCGACTCCAAGAGGCCGGCTCCCATGAAGCAGTCAAGATCGTATCCTCGAAGTCCGCGTCCACCTAGCGATGATGAAGCGGGGCGTGGCTACAGTAAAGCCTGCCACCCCCAAAACCCGGAGCACGCCGAGCACAGTGCGCCGTACGGGTGATCACGACCCGCCCGGCACGGCACGTTTGCCATGGCGGCCCTGACGCCATCCACGACAGGCCACCAGCGTAGCCCATGAAGCGGTGGGCCCCTTCGGGCAGAGAGATGCCGAAGGTGGCCGCACCTCCTTCCAAGCCGGCAAGATAGAGAGCCGGCCCCCCATAGCCGGCCTACCACCCTCCTCGAAGGAGACGCCCCATTAAGGAGACAAGACACGGAGGGGCTACAGTAATCGCCCGCCAGGGCGGCGGCACTGTAGCCACGCTTACCCCGACCAAGCTTGCGTCATCGGGGTAGATCTACAGTAACCAGCCACCGACCAAGACGCTGGCAGCCGGCGGGGCCCACCAGTCGGCGGGCCCCAGCAGTCGGCGCGGAGGCCGGCGAGCGCAGTCACAGACGGCTGGGCCCCGTGCCCAGCCGGATTACCATTGTACCCCCGGGGGGTAGGCCTATATAAACCCCCCGATGCACCCATGCAAAGGGTTCGACCCCCAGCTAGTTTTAGACACCTTAGAGAGGAGAAGAAGCAGGCCAGCCGCGCCCTTCTTCCTCCTTCCACCCACACAGCTCGAGGAGCACCGTGTAGTTACTTATCCATCCAGTGATCATGCAGAGGCCCCGCAGAGCAGCAATAGGGGTATTATCTCCACGGAGAGCCCCGAAGCTGGGCAAATTTCGCCGGCGTGCATGTCTTCGCCTTATCCCATTTCCAGGCACCGACAACGTCTTATTGGCTCCCACAATGATAAGCCACCCGTTGGCATATGTCGCACCTACCACCCGACAACCCGAGACAAGATGGCCAAGATGGATGTGGAATTAAAAGCCACTGCCGACCATTGCAGGGTTCTCGAAAAGGAAAACCAAGCGAAGGCATCAGACCTTGAGAAGGCTGCTGCGACGAAAAAGGATCTCCGCTCTGCTATGAGGGCAAAGAAGGACGAGCTGCGGGAAGCCGGGGATATTGTAGCTGGGAAATCCTTTATGTTGTGGAGGAAATTCGGAGATCCACGGTATGCTCCTCTGGATCGGCTGTGGAGTTCGGAGGTTGTGTATATGGATTTGGCGGCGAGCGCTGCCGATGCGGCCAAGTACTTCCAGGGCCAGACAGACCGTGGAGTAGACCAGCTGTTTTGGAGACAATTCCATTCTCCCGGGCATCCACTTTCATTGACTGACCAATTAGCCGAATGGGCCGAACTAAACAGGTTGTCCGAACTCTCTATGAGGTCTGTTTTTGATCAACTGTGGCCGAGAAGGTCAAAACCGAATAGCTATTTTAGCTTGGTGCAGCATTTCCTTGATGTGGTGCCGAGCATTAATGCGATGAAGAGGTCGGCGTGCATAGAGGGCGCACGGATGGCCTTTGCCCGTGTTAAGGCATACTGGGCGGAGATGGATGCTAGCAATGTTGCAGTGCGGGATTCGGTTATAGGTCGAAAGGCCGCTGAGCACTATTTTGAAGAAGTTCTTGAGGGTGCCCGTTTGATAGAGACCCAGTGCTCAAAAAATATTATTTTTGAGTGATATGTAATCTCATTGTAAGCGAAATGCTTTTATAAATTTTTATAAGGCTATTTTTATACTTTTGCCTGAAAGTAATATGATGCCTCCTAGGCGGCCGTTTACGTATACGTGTGTATAACCTGAAAGATTGCAGTCGTTGGCTTCAGCCCCCACACATATAATGAGGAGGTGCTCGCAAAAACACGCGTTCACACTTAACCCAACGTCTTCGTCCTATGAAGGAGGTGATAGCGGAGCGAGCGAGGCAACCGGACTATAATGCTTTAGCACTTTCACTTAGCCATAGGAGTTTGACAGTGGGCTACTAGATAGCCCCTGGTGGCTCCGCACTCTCCCGGTTCCGGGGTGCATACATGCCTGGCCGGAAAATGGCCCTTCGTTAAGGCGGAGGAATTCTAACATTCCCACAGGTCATCGAGTGGTTGACCAGTCTCGCACTATATCATGACAGTCAGTTTTCGGCTTTCTCTACTAAGGTGCTCGTCCGGATGAACCAGGGCACAATCGCAGTAGTTCTCCTGGTGCTACCTTAGCCGGTAAAGCAGAACGTAAGGCACCAAAACACAGGAGCCGGGCAAACCCAACATTTGACCAAAGACAATGATTTGGAGCTGATGCATATAGGGCCAAACTCGCGATGCCGAACACTCCCTAAGGTATTCGGTCTTTGTGGTATAAACCGGGCCTAAATAATGGCCTTTGTAAGAAGCCCCTTGTGTCCAGGTACGTGCATTGTTCTGGCGTGGCCACATGCCAAGACGTCAGCATCCTTCTCAACGGTGGATATGTATCAACAAGAGACAGTAAAAAAGGTTTACGCAGGGTCTTAATCTAAAAAGAATCCTTGGAGCGGGTCCCTACTGCACGCCTGCGCCTGTGTCTCCGTTGTTCCATATCCTGGATGGGTGTAGCACGATGATCGTCTATAAAACAGAGGAGCTTAAGTGAAAAAGTTATCGTGCAAAAAGATAGTTTTTAAAGAAACCATGTGTAATTCAAGATGATAAGAAATGTCCACTTGTTTGCACGCGTTGAGCCCCTTGTATTGACAAATAGGGGTGTGGCCACATATTTCCATATAAATAGCGGCGCCGGACTTGATTAGTTGTATCTGAGGTCTTGACGACCTATTGGATTCTTTCATTTGTCCGGGCGCCTTTAGTGTGCGGCGGCCAAGGCAGCCTCACTCTCTTCGGCGCGCAGAAATCGCTTGATATTTCCGTGCACTGTAATGATGCCACGTGGACCGGGCATCTTGAGTGTGAGGGATGCGTAGTGCGGTATTGCATTAAAGCGAGCAAAAGCTTCGCGTCCGAGCAGTGCTTGATATCCACTTTGAAACGGAGCGATGTGGAAAGTTAAATTCTCACGACGGAAGTTATCGGGGGAGCCGAATATAACTTGTAGTAAGAGGGAGCCCGTGCAACGAGCCCCTGGGCCTGGCGTTACTCCTTTAAAGGTATTATTGCTATGGCGAATTTGTGTTGGGTCTAACCCCATCCTATGGATTGTATCCTGATATATTAGGTTTAGGCTACTGCCGCCGTCCATCAAGACCCTTGTGAAGTGATATCCGCCAATTACTGGGTCTAATACCAGGGCAGCCCATCCTGCGTGTCGGATACTTGCTGATTAATCGCGATGGTCGAAAGTGATCGATTGAGATGACCAGTGGCAGGACTTCGTAGTGATAGGCACTTGGGTATACTTTCCTGGGAGTGCCGTATTGTTTTTTCCCTTGATTATGTGTAACGTGTTTACTGTTTTGACTTCTGGTGGAAATTCCTTTTCTTCCGCCAAGTCTTGCTTGGGAGGCTCGTCCTCGTCTTCACTTGGTGTATCCTCCCCCTTATGTACGGCGTTGAGCTTGCCGGACTGCTTGAAGACCCAACATTCTCTATGGGTATGATTAGCAGGTTTACCAGGGGTACTATGGATCTGACATACTTGGTCCAGAATTTTGTTGAGGCTGGACAGTTCATCCCTGGTGCCTTTAGGCGGCTTTTGACCTGACCGAGAGCTTTTGAATCCGGCATTTACTGCCGTGCCCCTCGTGCTGTCTTCTTTATTCCGGCGTTTGTTATTGCTGTTGCGCCATAATTTCCCGTTTCCATCTCTAACTTCAGATGTACTGGTGTCGCTGGTGCTGCATCTGGCTAGCCAGCTGTCCTCCCCCACGCAAAAGCGGGTCATGAGGTTTCTTAATGCGGCCATCGTTCTCGGCTTATTTTGGCCGAGGTGTCTGGCGAGCCATTCATCACGGACGCTATGCTTGAAAGCTGCTAAGGCTTCGGCGTCCGGATAGTCGACAATCTGGTTCTTTTTAGGAAGAAACCTGTTCCAAAGCTTTCAGGCTAACTCTCCAGGCTGTTGAGTTATATGACTCAAATCGGCCGCATCCGGAGGTCGAACATAAGTCCCTTGAAAATTTGCCCGAAAGGCGTCTTCGAGCTCTTCCCAACTTCCGATGGAGCTTTTGGGGAGTCCTTTGAGCCAGTGACGAGCTGGCCCTTTGAGCTTGAGGGGTAGGTACTTGATGGCGTGGAGATCATCTCCTCGAGCCATTTGGATATGAAGGATGTAGTCCTCAATCCAGACCCCAGGGTCTGTTGTTCCGTCGTATGCCTCTATGTTTACGGGCTTGAATCCTTCTGGAAATTCGTGGTCCAGCACCTCATCGGTGAAACATAGGGGGTGTGCGGCACCCTTGTAGCTGGGTGTACTGGGTTGTTCGGATGTTTGTTGTATTGCATTGTATGCTGGGGCGTGCTTGCGTGGTCCATAGATGGATCTTGTTACACCGTCCTTTGGGTGCAAGCCCTCGCATTGGTTGCAGGTTGTATGGTGAGCGGCGTTGTATGCCGCTCTGTATTGGCAGAGGGGTCATATATCCGACCAGGTGGTTGCTTTGATATTTGGTTGTGGGGGTTCTGAGGTCTCCTCATCGAATTCGGGTAGCAGCTTCCGCTTCGGGTAGCTCTTGAAGGGGCGATTGTTGCCGTACCTTGCTGCAGTGCTGAGTATTTTACTCCATCTGAATTGGAGTGTGTCTTGCGTGGCCTTGAGCCTTTGCTTCTGCTTTTTCAGGCTCCTCACGGTGGCAACAAGCCTTTTACGGGCAGTCTGTTGCTTGGGGTGTCTGTCTGGCGTTATGTCATCTGGACCATTATCCTTGATAGGACTTGTTTGTTCGGTTTGATTATCCAGATTGCCGTTGTCTGACAGCGGTTCTCCCTGCTCCAGCGCTGGGTCTGTGTGATCGCTATTTCTGTCGAGGCGGGATTTGGGGCGGCGCTTGCGTTGCTGCTTTGACTGTTTTTCGAGGGAACAAGCCTTCGATGCGTCCTTCCGCTCCTTGTCGTCATCTTTTGGTGCGTCCACCATGTATATGTCATATGATGAGGTGGCGTTCCAAGGCCCAATAGGTGCTGGTTCTTCATCGTCTCCTTCATCGGCGTCCATACCGTCGATGTCTCCGGAGTCGAAGTCGAGCATGTCGGTTAAATCGTCGACAGTGGCTACAAAGTGGGTGGTGGGTGGGCTTTGAATTTCTTCATCATCCGCATCCCAATCTCGCTGACCATAGTCCGGCCAGGGCTCTCCTGATAAAGAGAGAGACTTCAATGACTTCAGGATATCGCCCAAAGGCGAGTGCTGAAAGATGTCCGTGGTAGTGAACTCCATAATCGGCGCCCAATCGGATTCGATTGGCAGGGACGTGGAGGGTTCGGAGTCCAGAGAGGAGTCCGGCTCCCTTGAGTCACGGGTCTCGCAGAGTACGGGGCTGGTGTACGGCTCAATCGCTGTTGGGGTCACAGCCCCCGGGGTGGCATCCAACCGCCCATCCTCGATCGGCGCAGTTGGCTCCGAATTAAGGGTCGGAGCCGATGTGGGTGCGGCCTCCAGGGCACCGTTCGGCAGTGGAGCTAGATCATGCTCGTCGTGACAGTGCTGCGCGCTCGGTAGTGGCTCGAATCCGTCGATGATCAAGTCCCCGCGGATGTCAGCCGTGTAGTTTAAACTTCCAAATCTGACCTGACGGCCAGGGGCGTGGCTTTCGATCTGCTCTAGATGGCCAAGCGAATTGGCCCGCAGTGCGAGGCTGCCGAAGCCGAAGATCTGTCCGGGGAGGAAGATCTCACCCTGGACTGCATTGCTATTGATGATCGTAGGATCCATCAAGCCTGACGGCGACGACACAGAGGAACTCTCAATGAAAGCACCAATGTCGGTGTCAAAACCGGCGGATCTCGGGTAGGGGGTCCCGAACTGTGCGTCTAGGCCGGATGGTAACAGGAGACAAGGGACACGAAGTTTTACCCAGGTTTGGGCCCTCTCGATGGAGGTTAAACCCTACGCCCTGCTTGATTAATATTGATGATATGGGTAGCACAAGAGTAGATCTACCACGAGATCGAGGAGGCTAAACCCTAGAAGCTAGCCTATGGTATGATTGTTGATGTGTATGTTGTCCTACGGACTAAAACCCTCCGGTTTATATAGACACCGGGTAGGGTTAGGGTTACCTAGAGTCGGTTACAATGGTAGGAGATCTGCATATCCGTATTGCCAAGCTTGCCTTCCATGCCAAGGAAAGTCCCTCCTGGACGCGGGACGGAGTCTTCAATCTTGTATCTTCTTAGTATAGGAGTCCGGCTGAAGGTATAGTTCGGCCATCCGGACACCCCCTAATCCAGGACTCCCTCACCTACTCTATACAATAAATAAATTAGAGCATAGTAACTAAGAATAAACCTACACTACACAATAAAGGATTTAAGGTATATTACATCTACTGGGCATCAAAGTTCGCCACCAGTGATCATAAAGCGCAACGAAGAAGGAGATTACAAAAACTAGGCACCATTGCAGCGTAACAAAATAATATTGAACCGAGACCACTTACAAGACAGTTCAAGAAAGGTTAGCCTTGCGGGGCAACTGCTGTGCAAGCTGCTGAGCAAGGCTGTGAGACCGGCCTAGCATGTCGTTCATAGCTTCCAGGTGTAGCTGTTTAGTGATGAGGTTCTCATTGGTGTTCTCCGCAATCTTTCATAGAGATAGGACTTCAAGTCGAAGTTGAGTTGCAGAATGCCTTTCTGCTAGAACTTGGGACTGAAGAAGTCGAACTGATTCAGACAACGAATTCTGTGAGCTTGTCTGACTATTAGTCTCAAGTAACTTGAACACTGCATCAAGACAAGACTTTGGGGTTGTCTCGCTATCTTCAAGATGTTTTGCCTTCTTTGCTGCAATATATGTTGGGTTTGTCTCACAGCCTTCAGCAGACTTGTGCATGCCATCAGGCAATCACCCTGAAACAAAGCAGAGAGATGACAGGTTTTGCACGTGTATAAACAAAGATGATAACTGTTATGTCCACCAAATGGACGATTACAAGGCTAACATGTGCAGTGATGCTACATAATCAAATAGCTATGAAAGTAAGTATGGTCATACAGGGCAAGAGGTACTCACAAGAGCAATGCAGTGTGCAGTATAGTTGCAAGATTCTGTGGTCCCTTGAGAACGGAAGTTCTCCTGCTAATAGTTTTCGTACAAGTGAGATATTAAGGCAAACGCAGAAATGTAGTTCAAATTGTGATGTGATATCATAGACAGTACCTTACGCTGCAGCCGAGACCAATGTGTAACAAGATTATTCCAGTCACCGTCGGATAAATATAGCATCGGAGACTTTACAGAAATTTCGTTCAGAGGCTTGCCATCGAAGTGCGCTTGCCTTAGGTAGGAACGATACTTCATCAACGAGTGCTTGAAAAGCGCAACCAACCCTTTCTCGTCATCACAATCCAGTTTGCGCCTCGCCTATTTAAAAGAATGAAATCTTGTGTCTTCTGTCAGCAGAAACATATGCAGTAATGACCATGAATAACATTAGTACATTACATACGTGTAAGTTGTGGAGGAAGACTGGAAATTTTTCTGTGTCTGCGGTATAATCTTTCCATGAAGGAAAAATGCGCACAAAGTTCCTGAAAACAACATAAGCTTCATCTTCTAAACTGGGAAGAAATGGAACAGGGGGCATATTTGCTGCAATTGGGTCTCTCTCTAGTTCGAAAAGGGATTTGTCAACTGGATTTGGTGTACTCTTTGCTGGAATGGGGGTTTTGCGTCGTACAGCTGGTGCTATGTCAACTGGCATAATCATAATGTTTGCTGCAGTTGGGGTCTGCTGATTTGGGGCATTAGAAATGACCAGTGTAGTAGGGCTAGATTCTGCTAGAGTTGGGGTATTTTATGGGTCAGGTGATATTGAAACTACACCTAACGGGCTATTTGATTTATCAGGTGCCACTACATTTTCCAAATACTTTGCTTGTGCTCCTCCACGATCAGCAATCGCCCTCTACCTTTTGAACGTCTGATACACAAGAACAACATTTGAATGGATAAATATGGTATGATGACAGATGGAATATGTACTGAAAATGGATAGGCAGGGCGTATTCACATACACGATGTGTAAACTAAGCTAATGGCAGTTCAACAAAGTAGAAGCAATGCAAAGCATCAAATGCAAGATATGTGCGAGAAATGTAACCTTGGAAAGTTAGAGCGAGTACCTTGATGGGTGAATAAGATAGGGCATCTTCCTCTGACTCCTCCACTAGGGAGCTACATTGACTTAGGTCTCCCTCTAGCTCAGAATCACTGTTAGGATCATATTCTGAGCATGAATCTGTAGGTGGAGAGTGTTTGCATTGCATTGCATCTAGACTTGATTTTAGTCCCTTAATGCCAAGTTTGACAGCCATGGCATTGTTCTGCTTTATTCTTTTCATGCGCACAAGCTCATAATCATTATGATGCTGTTCAGAATCTGAGATTCATGAAAACATAAAAAGTAGTCAGATGATCTATGGAATGCATTGCGGTTTCAACTCGGAGAGTGTCTCCCTATAAACCCCTGCATATGTGAAGTTCACCTCCCGAACCGTGCTGACCAGACCACACACAGAGATACACACCCGAGCGGCGAACATGCATTTTCGAAACTAGTTTAGGAACATTTAGCTGACCAATTAAACAACTCTGTTTTAATAATATCAGATTTGTATTTGAACAACTAAGCTTGTTTAGCTTGATGGCTGGAGCAGTGTTATTATGACACGAAGCATGTATTTTTTAGCAAAAGAGGGTTCCCCCTCTGATTTCTATTAAAGAAACCACCACGGAACCAACATGATCAATTAAACCCTAAGCATAATCAATTAAACTGTATTATGGCTGTGCCATGGCAGATTTGAAGCTGCAAACCGGAGAAATGATATTTAGCATCCATTGTTTGCTTCGAACTAAGATCTAAATTCTAAGAGCTGCAGGGGAGGCGTCGGCGGCGTTGCTGCAAAAAGCGGGAGATACGATAGGCCGTCAGGGGAGCCGGCTAGAGCACGAGTAGGCCGATCATGACGAGGTCCAGGATTGCCTCAGCCACTTGGTGAACCAAGTTGCCACACATGTGTGGCAGCTGCGCGATGCCTACCTTCGTGCCAGCACGACGATGCCGGCCGTCGGGCTAGACCCGTTCGACCACCCGGTCGACTTCAACGAGCTACGGCTGCCTGAACTGGTTTCCTTCTTCACCTATATCTCCGAGGAGTTGAGCCGTCTCCGCGCGATGGTGGGGGCTGAGCTGGACAAGGAGGGGTTGCGGGCTGCCGTCGCTGTTGTCGGGCGAATCCTTTCAGGGATCCATCACCGGAATCCATTCGTGCCATTGGACGTCGTCTTTGACGAGCTGGCTCCCATCGACCGGGAGCGGGCTCTGCGGGCGGTTGCACCCTGCATCACCAACATCATGCGCCTCGAGAAGCAGAGGGACTTCGGTGGTGTTTAGGCGCCCTCTTCATGGGCATGTCCATGTCTCGGCACAACATGACCGTTGGATCAAACTCAGAGGGTGCAGATCAGTCACTGTAGCACAAAGCGTGTGGGTGTGTTTGGTTGCATTCTCATCTCAATATAGTTGTTTCCTCTTCGTGTATTTTTGTCAACCTACTAGTGTGGACTCATGCACCCTTCATGCACTCTGCCAAACACCCAAAAGTGGGTCGAGAAGGGAAGTTTTGCTCCCATCCCGTGCACCCTTCATATACCCTGCCTAACACTATTCGTGCTTCATATGGTTCATGTTTCGTGGAGTACTGTAGCACCATACTCTCCATGCACTCTGGACCTAGTTCTGTTAACATTGATCTCACCGTCCATTCTCGACCGTGCAGTCGAAAAAGAGGTACTATGTTACATATAGGAGTAGTTGACATGCGCACAACATCATTTGTTATCTTCATATCTTACTACACTAGCAACAAGATTGTGTAGTACTGACGTATGAACCACTTCACATGCCTAGTAGTAGGAACACTATGTATGTTCAAGTGGCTGCCGTGTTTTGCACTCCTCCGTCGTAAGATTGGAAACACTTGCTGTAATCATTTTCTTCTTCTGAAAAACAGTGGACACCCTCTACCGTGCGGATCCTTCTCTAGCCATGCACTAAATTACTCACTTTCGCCAACATGTGGGACAGCCAGCATCGGGGTCCACCAGCCATGCACTAAATTACTCCGTAGTAGAGTGACGGTAGACTACTCCGATCGAAGCGCCGCAGTATTGCCCAATGAGCCGTCAAATCACAAAACCCCCTCCTTTCTAGCAGTAAGTTGGACGGACGAAGCAACCGTCATTACACTCTTCTCTCTCAGCTTCCACTCTACCCAACCCTCGCTTCTGCCTCATCTTGTTCCTCATTTCTTCAAGAAAACCCCGACCTTCTTCTGCCATTGTTCTTCTCTCCTAAAGAAGGAAAGGTGAGCGCATCAATGGTGTTGATTCTGGCCAAGGCCCGGTCTTGCAACCCCAAGACTGCTCCTATAACTCCCTCTCTTTTCTTCTTTTGGGTTTCTGATTATGGTTTCTTTTCTTTTATTTCTATTTGACAGTTTCTTGATGGACGCTGGAGCACCGGCCGAAGTGATGTCTATGTCTCCGGCCAAAACCGTCGAGGCTCATGGTACGAAGAAGCGCAAGCACCCCGCCGAGACTACCGCAGACAAGCTCAAAGCCATCGCCCTGTCCAAGCCCCCCTCTCCGGGATCCCTCATTAAGCAAGTCCAGGTAACATCTCTTCTTGACGATCTTTTTCTCGATCTTGATCGTGTTTTTTCATCTAACACGCAGTACTAGTACTAGTAGTACAACTTTCTAGGTGATCTTGCATGTGATTTTTGTGTGCCAAATGACGGTTCTAAATTCTTCTTTTGACCAAAACATGCGAGAGGTTGACACTGATTTCTTATAGATTACTTTCAAATACTCCCTCTGTCCCAAATTTCTTGTCTTAGATTTGTGAAGATACGGATGTATCTAATACTAAAATGTGACTTGATACATCCGTATCTAGACAAATCTAAGACGAGAATTTTGGGATGGAGGGAGTACTTTATGAACATCAATGCTACCTTTTAAGAGGGTATATTTGCCTCGGTAACATGTGTAATGGATATTGCATGTAATCCCTCTGCTCTCATGCCTTTGAAGACATGTTCTAGTGTCTTTGTTCACTCATTTCTGTGCGTATATGTAGTCATATATGGAGTATAATATCGAAAATCATCTTATATTTCTAAACGGAGGTAGTAATAAAATATGGTTTCTGTTTGAATTAGAACAAGATCCGCGGTGGAGATGAAGTTCTCAAAGTCATGTCGTGTGAACTGGAAGACCTGATGATGAGTTCTACTGCTGCACTATCCAGCTGTTGTGTCCTTGTCGCCACGTGTCCTAAACTAGTGTTTTCATGTAGCATTGTTGTCAGGCGTGTTCTTGGGGCTGTACTTGACCACAACAATTTCCTGGCTGTGCCTTCGATTACGAAGGGTGTGGTTCTTGTAAAGCTTCCCAACAAATCTTCATCATCATGTTTATGAGTGGAAATACCATTTTGTTAGGTTCTCCCAGGTTGACAAGATGGTGATGGTGCATGTAGACATCTCACACGAAGTCCATGGCCTAGTCAGTTATGCGGGGTTCATCCTGTAGGTCGGTGGCAAAAAATAGTCTGCAGAGTTTAGTTAGTGCAACTTTGCTTGTCTGTAGTAAGTACTATTGTTCAGTACTTGATTTGTGTTTGTGAACCCTGTATTGTTTATTAGTACTGCCGCTTTTGGTGTGTGGTTAGTCCTGAGAACGGTCTATGTTAATGTCTGTCCACTCAATTTAGTCTGTATATTTTGAAGTATCCATATCATATTTTTTGTGAGGACGGTCTATCAGTTATGGTTACACTCCAATGTCTGTATGCATTGCAGGGTTTATCGCACCCACCAGGATTTCTAGCCCCGTGGATGTTCGGTCCATACGATTTGTCACGACCTTTGGACTGTCCTGCTTGTTGGAGTAGGCGGGGCCCCTACATGCCACGCGTAGTTGGACGATCAATCTTCTGTTTAGTACTTCAACATAGTGATTTCCTGGTAAGGATTCACTCATGTCATATCAAGTAAATCTTATTGATTTACTGTCTAAATCTTATTGATTTAATGTCATGTTTTCTTTTTTTTCCTGCAATTTTACGATGTAGGTTTTGCCATGTGACTTTCATCACAGAATAAACCGTTTGGTTTGCACTACGATGGCTATTTTTGCAGGTTTCACTTCTTATGTTGTGTCAGCAACGAAGTCACTGTCTATCACTTATATTACTGGAAAAAATTGGATCAGCCTGTTGTCTGAGTACAAGCTGAATCCCTATGATGAACTACAGTTTGGTTTAACAAAAACGCCACAATTAGTCCTTCTCGCGTTTAAAAGAAATGAAGCAAAAAACTGGATCACGGTCACGGATCCTAGTCAAGTTAGAAAGCTGATCATAGCAGACCAGACACGATCGCCGTTGTGTCGCACAGATCGAGCCCCGACACTTTCTCTAGAACTGACAATGGCAGCAGCTCAGTCTGATCTAGCTGAGGATTGGGCACCGACCGCGTCAGCGGATCAGTTTGATCGACCAGAGGATCGGGCATCGACACCGGCACCTGCTCCGACACCGGCACCAGCTATACAAGGAGCACCATCTCCGGCAGCAGCAGTGGCTTCGGCACCTGCACCAACACTTGCACTTGCATCTGCTCCGGCCCGTGGAGTTGCACCGGCAACAGACTGGGCTGCAGTTCGCACTTCATATACCAAAGTCCTAACAAAAACTGACATGTCCACCTTCTTGGTAAGCATTGGCCGCTCAAGTGCTTCATTCTTTTTTGTTTCCATGTTGTTTCACATGATTCACTGTGTTGATCTAACTGTTTGGGTATGTCTTCTTGTTTGCAAACAAAGAATTCCTAGAGCAACGAGGGAGTCGTTTAACAATCCGGGCGATCGCGGCCAAGTTTCTCTTACCATGCGCAGCCTTGGTGTGAATGAACCTGCTCAATATATTTTAAGTAGAAAGGATGGTCGCATGATGATTGATGTTAAAGGATGGTCAAGGTTCAAATCTAAATCATATCTTGCGGTAGGGGATGATGTCAAAATGGAACTTTATCGGCAAGGAGAGCTGGTCCAAATCAACTTTGAAATTCTTCAGTAGCAGCACACAACTGCCTAACTGATCTATCCTCCGAGAGATTTTGATGTAATAATCTGGCATGGTGTAACAAGTGTCCTGTGTGTATAAGTAGTACGATAGTATTATTTATCACATGGTATATCATTGATAGAATTGCAACTCTGATTGCTGGTTAGGAACTATCGTTCGATTTCATTCCAACAGCGGCCGTGCTTTATTCAATTTTGTGTATTCGCCTTGCGACAGCATCTAACACCAGCGTCGTACCGATCACTTGCAATATGAAAAGCGCTGAGGTAGAACACATGGGCCCCCAAACATGTAGAGTCGGCCTGCTACCCAAAGTCCAGAACCTGGTTTCGAGAAGCACCAGCTCAGTGCAGAAGTGGTGTCCTCCTCTGTGGGTTGGGCGAAGATGAATGTTGATGCTGCGTTATCTCGCAATTGTGAAAGGGCAGCCTTGGCAGTTGTGAGCCGGGATCATACATGCTTCTTCCTTGGAGCATCGGCACTAGTGTGTGAAAGTGTTACTGATCCAGAGATCCTAGAGGCAATGGCATGTTGCGAGGGGCTATCTCTGGCTCTTGACTTAAACCTGCAACAAGTTCAGATTAGCACTGATTGTTCAGCAACAGTCAAGCATATCGGAGAGGCATACTTGGGGCCCAGCAAAGTTATTATGGACGAGATCAAGATGAAGAAGAATATGTTCCAAACCATGGAGATCATACATGAAAAACGCAAGTGTAGTGTTGAAGCGCATGTGCTCGCAAAAGGTGCTACTTCTTTGCACTGTGGACGCCATCTTTGGCTCACAGGAACCCCTGAAATTATTTGTATACCTATGACTGTTAATCTTCAGTAAAGTAGCTTTTATCCCTCAAAAAAATCTGAGTATTATATTCTCAGCTGAACCCCCATAATGTCCGTGCCTTGCAGAGGGAGTATATTTCTCGGCAAGGTGAGCCTGTGATATAAAAGATTTGTATATTTCTTTACAGAGGGAGTATCTCTCTGTCAAAAAATATATTTATGTGTAACTAGTTACTCCTGTCTTTCTACTTCTTTTCTCTGATATGTGGGGTAACCGGCATCGGGGTCCACGTGCCATATGCACAAACTAGAGTGCACAACTTCACGGTAGACACACCCCGGTCGTAGCGCCACAGTAATGCCCAATGAGCACAACTAGGAAAAGGGCTATAGATGGAAATGACACTAATGGCCACCAGACATATGGTGCGCCATTACTATATACTAATGGCGCACCAACAGATGGTGCGCCATTAGTGTCTTCCACACTAATGGCGCACCAGGCACACGGTGCGCCACTAGTAACAAAATGTTTTTTTTCATTTTTTCAAACATACTAATGGCGCATCCGGGCAGAGTGCGCCATTAGTAGTTAGAACTACTAATGGCGCACCAGCCATAGAGTGCTCCACTACTGTATTTTTTTTCTTTTTTGCAAAACTACTAATGGCGCACCGTTGCATAGTGCGCCATTACTAGTTTAAACTAGTAATGGGCACTTTTTTTTTACTTTTTGATATCATGAATATTTTTAAATTTCATGGGCACTTTCTGAATTCATGAATATTTTTTCAAATTTGATGATATTTTTTCATGAGGACACTCGATCTCGATCCCCCTCCCTCTCGATAGCTATCCCCGTCGCCAGATCCCCCTCGCCGCCGAGCCCCCCCCCCCCCCCACCCCCCACGGACCCTCCCTCGCTCCACCGCCGCCGACGACCCCCCGCACCCTCCCCCGCTCCACCGCCACCGCTGATGATATTTTCAAATAACAAATTTGATGATATTTTTTTAAAAAATTATTACTGTTTTTATAAAAAATTATTACTGTTTCATATTCATATTCATTTTCTAAAAGATAATTATAAAAAATTGTAGATTACAATTGTTGTTAAACAACAATTATTACTGTTTCTATAAAAAATATTACTGTTTCATATTCATATTCATTTATTAAAAAAAATATACTAATGGCGCACCGGCCTGGTGGTGCGCCATTGCTATCTAAAAAAAGATTTCTAATGGCGCACCGGCGGTGGGTGCGCCATTGCTATCTAAAAAAAGATTTCTAATGGCACACTGACGGGTGGTGCGCCATTAGTAAGCTTCCCCCTATAGCTAAGTCCTCCCTCTCCCTCGCCAGAGATCCCCTTTCGTCCCTCTCTCCCTCGCCAGACCCACGACGCCGCCGCCCCGACCCCCGCCGGACTCCACCCCCGCCGCCCACGTCGATCCCCCTCCCTCTCGATAGCTATCCCCGTCGCCAGATCCCCCTCGCCTGCTGCCCCGACCCTCAACGTCTTCGCCATCCTCCTCGCCGAGCAGCGATGCAGCACCATACGCCCCCCGACCCTCCTCCTCCCCTTCCCCTCCTCCTCCTTCCCTTGCCCCCTGTCTCGCAGGGCAAGGTCTCCGGCACCTCTACGACACCGACGCCTCCACCGTCTAGGGCGTCTACGCCTTCTTCCACCTCCGGCCACCGCGGCCTCACCGTCGATCCCCGCACGAGCTCTCCATCGTCTTCCTCTCAGTGAGCTGCACCGGTTCCCCTCCCCCCCCTTCTGTTAACTGAACATTGTAAGGTTTAGGTTCTATTAACTAAAAAAGTTTAGATTCAGAAACATTGTTGGACTGATAGGAAGTTTGTTGAACAGAGCAATCTACACCTGTAATTTCTACTGTTATGCCTCTGTTGATTGTGATCTCTGCACATGTTTAATGTCTATGCTGTTGTGCGGCTGTTATGCGTGTCCATGTCGGTGAGCTTGTGTTATGCACTTCTGCGTTTTGATGTCCCCCCTTACCTTAGTTTTTTCATCTCACTGGTCCTTTTCATTGTATTGGTCCTTTTCATTTTTGTCAAAGAGGCCCCGAGTTCTCTCTTCACTTCTGTGGTGATTGTCTTGGTCCTTTTCATTTTTCTCATGGCATTCTTGAGGTGCTGATGTGTATGAGGGCATGAACCATGATCAAGTTGAGTTCAGATTTCATTAGATTAGATGGATTATCATGCCTTGTGTCCTGATAGTTGGATATTTGAGTAGTATTGTCAAGAGTAATAACTTTTACATGTTTGCATTGCTTCCAAGAGTAACAGCAGGTGCTTATGACACCTTTAGGAGATCTACTCATCTCTAATCATGCTACTCAAGGATAGGAACCATAGGCATCTCTATATATTTTTCAGTGTCCTTTATTGGTGGTTCTATGATGTAGTCCAGATGAAACCAATTGCATGCATCGAGAAATAGAGTATTAAAACAGGACTTGACGTGGTTTTCCACTTAGCTATCTGAATTGAGAAAAAACATAGCTTTTGCGGTCTCTAAGGCAAAACTTGCTACTCCATATACAACTAATACTACTACTAGACAAGATACTGCTCCATATACTACAAATACTACTACTGTATTTCATTTCAAAGTTCAAAATGCTGGTACTGAGATTTTCATTTCCAATGAGTGGTGTTTTTCCTAGCAGTAGAAAAAACATAGCAACTTCTCTGTTTTTATAAAGTTGTTCTTATATGGGTGAAACTTCACTTGTTTTTAGGCTAGTGCAGGGTGTTGCTTCTTCTGTATGGGCCAACAATGTCACAAATAAATTGTTCCTTCTTCTGTATTTGACAAGTAATGACTTTTAAAGATGATGATCATCTTGCTAGTTTGATGGGTTTTGTCTCCGACCATTGTGTCGTGATGAATTTGCAGGTACCCCGAGAGGCCCTTGAGTTTGCCGGAATGTCGATTAACTTCTGTTCCGGCAAATTCGGGTACTCCATATGTCCTATTTTTAGCAAAGGCCATGCCGAAATTTTCCGTGAATTTTAGCATGACTTTGCTAAAAATAGGACATATGGGGTACTTGCGACTAATGCATGCATCGGCGTCGACAAAACCTAAATGATGAAAGCTTAGGCTTTTAGGGTGCCTCGACGTCGAGAAACCCTAAATGATAAAACCTTGGCTTTTAGGGTGCCTCGGGTCGATAAGAACCTAAATGATGAAAGCTTAGGCTTTTATGGTGCCTCAGCGTTGACAAACCCTAAATGATAAAAGCTTAGCTTTTAGGATGCCTCGGTGTCGACAAACCCTAAATGATGTAGTTTTGAATTATGAACGGAGGATATGTCGTCATCATCATCGGAGGACGAAAGTCTCCCGACAGAGTGCGACTGGTGCCACAACAATCGAGGTCTGGGCGACATGCCTCACCTGGACGATGATCGGCGCTTCAGCATTAAGCTCGAGGAGACCTTTGAAGTTGAAACGGTACACAACGATGACAAGTGTTATTTTCGTAATTACGCATGACTTCAACTATTTCAACGTGTAATTTTCATCTTTTACAATTCGAGTATAGCTTATCCCATGCCATGCAAGACGCTATGTCTTAGAGAGGATGGATTTTGAAGACCATGAAATTTCTGAAACAAAGAAAATTCACCTAAGGACTCATCACGATGTGGACTTTGAAGTAAATCTGTATAATTCTGAGAGCGTAACCCATTTTGGTTGCAAAAATTGGGAAGCATTTTGCAAGATGTATGGTTTTGATGAGGGTATGCTTATCACCATGGATCTTGGTAATCCTGACATCAACCAAGACAATATGGACATTTGGTTCCTTGTTGATATGCCTCCAGTTCTACCGCTATGTGAGTTTCTCAAACATAGTTATTAGCTAATTTATATTGTTTATTTCAAAATAGTTGACAACTTATTTCCATTGACAGCTTATTTTTATTGTTCAAAGAATGTGCGGGAGATGATAGACAAAACCCACTACACCGATGGCTCCGAATTAACAACTTACAAGGAGAAAAATCATCTGGTCGGATTTTGTACTGACATTGAGAATTACACTATCCACAATCAAACTCCTCAACATTATGTAAATACGTGCCACTAGTGCATGTGTTCAACTACGGTAACTACCATGGAGATACCCTGGTAAGATTTTTACTATTATGACATCCGTGCATCTTTTGCATACTTCTAAAACTAGTACATCATTGCTAACTATGAAGTTATTACTATGTTTTTCAACAGATAATCCCAGAGAATTGTGTGCCTCATATGATGTATCAGAAAGGTAGTGTTAATGTTTTGAACATATAGCCAGGTCATCCTACGAATCTCAACTGTCCATACGAGATTTCTAAAAGAAGTGGAGACATGAAAATCAAAGGATGGAAAAAATGTATGGACAGTCGTAAGGAGCTTCTTGGAAGCAAAAGGAAGCGAAGCGCAAGAATTGGAGACAGGATGTTCTCCATTCTCCATAATGGAGAGTCAGGGTCTATATTGTTTTAGGCTATTTTAGCTTAAATAGGGTATTTAGGTCCTACCTAATACTGATGATCATGTGCTAAGAACAATTAAGTAGGGTTGGTTCGATGACTATCAAGATGATGATCGTATGACTTGTTATGAATAACGAGTAGAAGTTGTATGATGATGATTAGTAGGACTTCTTAGGATTAGTATTACATCTGACAAACTCGATACTCGCGGTCTCGAGACTTGTAATGTTTTATCTTTGTTCGGTCTTTTGAATTCGGAGACTAATATGATGAATAGTATTCAGAGACTAATCTTCTATTGTATTCGATGAATCTGCTATTGCTGTGTGCTACTGTCTATATTCAGTCAAATAATATATTTTGTAACCTATGCAAAAATCAGAAAAGTAAAAAAAATAAAACCTAATATTCATACTAATGGCGCATCACTACAGAGTGCGCCATTAGTATGCCAAGTATACTAATCGCGCATCCATCCGCAGTGCGCCATTAGTGTGCCAAAGCACATGGTTAAATATGACCCTGGGAGGCATACTAATGGTGCATGCTGTTATATACTAATGGCGCACTGGGTGGTGCGCCATTAGTAATAAATACTAGTGGCATGATACTAATGGCGCACCAGTGATGCGCCATTAGTAGGCAAAACTGATGCGCCATTAGTAGGCCTTTTCCTAGTAGTGAGCCGTCAAATCACAACCCCCTTTCCAGCTTTAGCAGTAAGCTGGACGGACGAAGCAACAGTATTTCACTGGGCCTGAATCCCCTTCTCCCTCATCTGCTTGTTCAGAGAAAACCCCCTCTCGGCGATTGCATAGGGTTTTCTTAGGGAGAACCAAGTACGAATTCTTCATCCATCCTCGATAAACCCAAGTCCCTTGGTCGCAGGTAATCATAGGATGGCAGCCGCCGCCGTTGATGCATCTTTCTTCCTACTGAATCTAGTGTGTTTCATTTGCAGTGCCCAAAGTGCGAGTACCCTACAGGTTTCTGCGCCCTTGGCGAGACGCCACACTTGTTCCTTCTCATCCTAACACAACATTTTGAAACGCGCGCAGTATGTTCCTAGAATCCTCTTTTCTATCTGGGAGGGTGGTGGTTTTTTGAACATGTTGTGTTCTCATATTATTTTTCCTGCAGTGTATTATTTGCTCTGCCAGAACACATGTACTCAAGATGCTCGGCCTTGCCATAACTGAATACACTAGTTTAATGGTCACAGTGAAGACAAGCCATGGATATAAGTTCCGAGTTGGGTTCATGAACCAAGAAGATCGCTGCTTTTTTTATGGCTGAACTTGGATAAACTTTCTCAAGTGTGACAGACTGAAAGTTGGCGCACGAATGTTGATGGAAATAGCAGAACCTGGTCTCATCTTCACTGTGATCTTCCACCCCGGCGTCGTTCCAATTGTTCATCCATGTTAGTTTTGTATCTGGTTCTTCCTTGTTGCCTCGATTACTTCTTAATCCAGCTATTATGTCTAACTAATCACAATTTAACTTTAGAAGTAGCAACGAATCTCTCACGAAGATGCTACTTCTAACTAATATTTTCTTATAATTGGTGGCACGTGTAGGTTTTTTCAGAGTTAACCAGTCTGCTCGTTTGTTACTCTGTAATAACTCGGCTGTTACTAATGGCACTGAAATTGACTGGATCGACATCCACAAGTTCCTACACTTTATTGATCGTCTTGAGGTCCTTGTGGGCGTTTCAATGGTGGAAGGCCATGTGGGATATGTGTGCCACTACTGCACTCGTTGAACAGGTCCAACTGTGTCGAGAAACTTATGGTAAAAGCTGTCTTCTGTTATATATGTTGTTCATAAACTATTGCTTATACACAGTTTTACAGTTGTGATCTTCTTGAAACAGGAACTGCCGAGTTCTATTGTTCCTATACAAATGCCTGACCATGGTCGGGTCAGACTTGCGCTTGGTCACAACATGATGTTTACGTCGACCTACTCAATTCCCCTTGGAGGTCAAAAGATACTTATTCATGGGTGGTCTCAAATAATGAAGGCCCGTCCATCTTGGAGAATAGGACAGAAGATTATGTTCATGCTTTTCCATGGCTCTAATGCGAATGTCCTATTTGTTGACCATGTTGCGAGATGAAGCCGCTTTCAGAAGGTTGTGGATGCGCGGCGTGGCGCCTGGGCCTTGTCCTGTGGCTTGGCGGCCTCACCTTTGGTTAACTGTAGGCACAGTAGCACTGTTTGAGGCGTGCTTTGAACGGTAGAACCTGTATAAGTACTCATACTGCTTTCAGCTTTGGTTGTTGAGTGCCCCTGCTGGTTTCAGTTAAGGTTGTTAAGTACTCCTACTGCTTTTACAGTCTGTCGTATTTCTTCAGTCCTGTCTTCCTCCAGCCGCCAAAACCAAACCAGTGCCGGCGGGGCTGCCTGCTTCCGCCTCCCACGGCTGGCTGCGCCTCAGCGCACGCATCGCCGCCCCACCGTCTCCTAAATCGTTAACGCCGACGTCCTCCGCGCGCTTTGGTGCGCTCGCTGCGGCGCCACCCTCTCGCGTTGTCAACATGGTCAACAAACAACAGGAATCGGTAGAAGTACATGGAGAGGATGACAGTAGGGGCCCACCACGTCAGCGTATGGAAAAATAAAATACTTCCTCCTAGTGTTTTCCTGACATCTGGGACCCACGACATTGTGAGCGTACATAGTCAATAGACAAGAAAACAGCACAAGATCGACTGACACCTGGGACGTAGCTACTTGAGCAGTATTTTTTTTGTTTGGTCATCCCAACCGGGGAGGCCAAAGGGTCCAAGAAGGGAAAGACCCTCCCTCCGGACTGCGCCACGACGGCCACCGACTGCGGCGACGAGTGGCTGCCCAGGGTCAAGCCCCTGGTGAAATCGTAAGTGTCCGGGCAACATAGCATTTCGTGGTATGTTTTATTGCACTGCCTCTCCTCATGCCGAACATGATTATGCAGTCCGTCCCGAGCTCATCTCGACGTACCCTCGTCAAGCGGCTCTCTGGACTCGTCGGATACGAACAGCGGTTCTCTCCCGACCGCTACCACCCCTCGCCCTACGGACGACAACGCCGAGGTGTTGTCTCAAAAGGCACCGAGCTAAGGGGAGGTGGTTCTGGGGGCGCCTCGAGGCGACTTCCTGGACCCTGGGTACCAAGGGAGCGAGGACCCTACGGGCTCCGAGCTTGGCCCCCAGCCGGACACTGCGCCGGAACCTTCGATGGTTCCGGACTCCGGCAGGTGGTCCCCCGTTAAGGGGGGCCAACCAACCGTGCCGGTGTCCTCTGTCCAACCAGAGGCACCGGACAACTTGCTGGAAGCGCTTCGCAGCGCTTCCATCGACGAAGAGCACCACACTATTATGAGTGCGGTGGTCGAGAAGGTTCAGTCCGCCAAAAACAGACTGACCAAAGCTTGCGCCAGCCTCCTAACAGGCTTTGAGGTAAGCAATCAAAATATAAGAAAATATTACCACATAAATAGTAGCCCATGATGCTCTATTCGGCGTTCGCAAGGAAAAGCAGAATAGAGGATCAAATGATAACTCAGAAGTCTAATTAGAGTATGTCTATGTGTATGTTCAGGCTTCACTGCTGGCCGCTGGTGCACGTACTGCGGAGGTCTCTGTGCTGAAGCAGGACCTGAAGCGGTCCGAGGACAAGCTCGGCTTTACCAAGAGGCAGCTTGAAGAGAGCAAAGGTAAGAAATACCCCTGTCTATATAGTCAAAAAGAAGTGCGGGAGTAAAGTAATAGGATCATCATGGATTTTTCAGGGGCCATGACCGAGGTGCCGACCCTGAGGAAGGCGTTGTCCGAGGCCGAAGACAAAGCGGCCAAAGAACTTATTGAACGGGAGAAACAAGAAGCCCGAGTAGGCGAGGTGCAGCAAGAGTTCGAGGCTCTCGCCAAAAAGCACGAGTCCTTGGATCTTGACTCCAAGGCCAAAGCCCACAAGGCCCTCCAGGAGATTGACGCGGTGAAGAAGATAGTAGCGGGTAAGGCATTCATTATGCAAAGCAAGCACGTGAAGGAGACTTTCCTTTTTCTTACCCGAGTTCGGAGCTCTCCAGGAGCGTTTGTAGATCTTCCCCACCGTGTACTGGATGTCGCGGAGTTTTACCGGGCTAAGGATGGGAGCTCAATGGAGAAGTTGTTCTGTTCTCGGTATACTGGGACCGAACACCCCGTGCCCTTGAGCAACCAGCTGAAGCAGTTGGTCGAACTTCACAAGGCGAGCCCCTTTTCCAGAAGCTACTTCGGTCTGGTGAGGCGGCTTGTGGAAGGCTGCCCACGGCTTGAAGTCATCAAGCGGTCCGTCTGCATCGAGGGTGCACGTAGGGCTTTTGCCCGGGCGAAGGTGCACTGGGCGAAGCTGGATGCCGTGAAGCTGGTGAAGGAGGGGCAGCCGGAGGGCAAGGAGCATCGCTTCCCCGAGAATTACTATGAGAGTGTCCTAAAGGGTTCCCGCTTAGTGGCAGATGAGTGTGCCAAGGATGTAATTTTTGAATGAACATGCTCATGTGATCTTGTAATATGAAACGAGTTCATTTGCGCCATGCGACGCTTTCTTAATTTAAAATATTACCTTTTGTGCGGCCGTTTATAAAATCTTAGATTTGGCTAGTCGTCGGCTTCTATCCCCATGTAACTAGTACTGGGGTCTTCGGGATAAACCTGAACACTCTTTACCCCAATTTTGGGTCCTTCAAGGGAGGTGTTCAGCACAATGAACCAGGCAATCAGACTATAATGCTTTATCACTCTCACTTAGCCATAGAAGTCTATGATTTTAAATTTTTAGCGAAGCCCTTGGTATTCGGAGGGCCTAATTTGGGGCGCTATACAGGCCTAAGACGGACAAGGTCGACTCCTTGCACGAAGCGGAAAAAGTCTTTAAGGACTTGAGACCTCTCGATCAGCAACCAGTCTCTCGCCTTATAACGACAGTTAGTTTTTGGCTTTCTCTACTTAGGTGCTCATCCGGAAGAACCGGGACACAATCACAATAGTTCTCCCACCGCTACCTTAGCCGATATAGCGAAACGTAAGGTACCAAAGCATGGGAGCCGGGCAACCCAACATTTGACCAAAGACATGATTCAGAGCTGATGCATATAATGCTATAAGTTTGGGGTGCCGCAATGTCGAAAGTGCTCGGACTTCTTGCACTGTATTATGGGGTAAACGAGGACCCCTGGCGAACTGACTGTACCTGCACGTGCGGGTGCGGATGGTCGTAAATGGACATATAAGAGAAAGAGAAAAACTTAAATAATGCAATGACAGATTAATGATATGCATTGTTATTTAAATGATACATCAAAGCGTACTTGGTACAAGTAATGCAATAAGCATAAAGTAGGACAATTCGAAATGTCCTATCCCAGGGCAAGCTATGCATAAATAGTGAAAAGCGAGTATATCAATTGTTACTAGAGACCACCTGGCGGTTCCCGTGTTCATCTTAGCTTCTTGCCGCCTTGGTTGTTGCTTCTAGAATGTGTCCGGCAATCGTACTGCCGGAAAGGGCTTCCAGAGAGTTAGGCCCTGAAAGAGAAAAGGAATGTCAAAGGTATACAGCCCCTAGTGTGGTTAAGCCACAATGCGGGGCGTGTCCTGATCGTGCCCCGCCTATGTCCATGGTATTTTCAATACGTAGTTATGTACATGCGGCATGGATTTCGTCGCTTCACTGGGACGGGGGCCGAATTGCTAGGCGAGCTCTGATCGTGCCAGGCGATCCTGTTGCATCTTGTTCCAGACTCGCTTGAAGGTGTACGGGGGCCGTGACACCGAATGAGTGGTCTGCCTGAACAGGCTGCTTTGTGCTTCTGCTGCAAGGGCCGCAGCGTGCTATTCTATACGGAGTGAGCGTTCTGTGTTTCCATTTACTGTTATGACCCCGCGAGGTCCTGGCATCTTGAGCTTGAGGTATGCGTAATGCGGCACTGCATTGAATTTTGCAAATGTTGTCCGTCCGAGCAGTGCATGATAGCCACTGCGAAACGGGACGATGTCGAAGATTAACTCTTCGCTTCGGAACTTATCTGGTGATTCGAAGACCACTTCCAATGTGATTGATCCTGTGCAATGGGCCTCTACACCTGGGATGATGCCTTTAAAGCTTGTTTTGCTGGGTTTGATCCTCGAGGGATCGATACCCATTTTTCGCACTGTATCCCGATGAAGCAGGTTCAGGCTGCTGCCGCGGTCCATAAGGACTCGAGTGAGGTGAATTCCATCAATGATGGGGTCTAGGACCAGTGCGGCGGATCCGCCATGACGGATGCTAATGGGGTGGTCCCTGCGATCGAAGGTGATCGGGCAAGCAGACCATGGGTTGAAATTTGGGGCGACGAGCTCCATCACATAGACGTCCCTTAGTGCACACTTCCGCTCCCTCTTGGGAATGTGGGTTGCGTATATCATGTTCACCGTCTTCACTTGTGGGGGAAACCCCTTCTGTCCTCCTGTGTTCGGCGGCCGGGGCTCCTCCTCGTCATCTCTATGCAGCCCCTTATCCTTGTTCTCGGCATTTAACTTGCCGGCCTGCTTGAACACCCAGCATTCTCTGTTAGTGTGATTGGCTGGCTAATTGTCGGGGTGCCGTGGATTTGACACGAGCGATCCAGTATGCGATCCAGACTGGACGGAGCCGGAGTATTTCTTTTAAATGGCTTTTTCCGCTGACCGGATCTAGAGCCTCTGAATCCGGCATTGACTGTCGTATCTTCGGTGTTATCGCCGTTATTGTGGCATTTTGGTCTGTTACGACGCTTCCTACCGTTAACATCTTTGGTATCCAAGGTATCCGGATTCCTCGATGTGTTGTTGCTGCGAGCCAGCCAGTTGTCATCGCCCGCGCAAAGGCGGGTCATGAGTGTTGGGAGGGCTGTGATGGACTTCGGCTTCTCCTGGCCAAGGTGGCGGGCGAGAAACTCGTCGCGGATGTTATGCTTGAATGCCGCTAGGTTCTCTGCATCCGGACAGGCTACAATTTGGTTTTTCTTAGTCAGGAACCATGTCCAGAATTGTCTGGTCGATTCCCCTGGCTGCTGGATTATGTGGCTCATGTCATCAGCATCCGGTGGCCGCACATAAGTGCCCTGGAAGTTGTCAAGGAATGCATCTTCTAGATCCTCTAAACTGCCGACCGAATCCGATGGCAGGCTGTTCAGCCAATGTCAAGCTGGTCCTTTGAGTTTTAGTGGGAGGTACTTGATGGCATGTAGATCATCACCGCGAGCCATGTGGATGTGAAGGAGGAAATCCTCAATCCATACAGCGGGATCTGTTGTGCCATCGTATGATTCGATATTTACGGGTTTGAAACCCTCCGGGAATTAATGATTCATAACTTCATCAGTGAAGCATAGGGGGTGTGCGGCGCCTCTATGCCGGGCTATATCCCGACGCAGTTCGTATGAGTCTTGTCTGCTGTATTCGGCTCGGCCGGATTTACTCTTGGTGTATCCGACGCGACGATCATTGTCCCGTGTTGGCGCGGATGCCCGTGTCCCGTATATTGACCTTGCGGTTTTTGCCTTACTGTCCAATATGTCTCGCAAGTCCTCTGTGTAACCCCGGGCCTTAGTATTTTTGATTGAGTGGCGACGGGGTGCGGGCTGAACTTCAGGCTAAAACGCCTCTCCAGCTCGGCCGCGTAGTGGCCGGTCAGCCGCATCGTACACTGGTGAATGAGGTTTCAATGCTTCCTCCTCGAGGTGAGGTAGCAACCTGCGTTTTGTGTAACTCTTGGACGGGCGCTCGAGTTCATGCTCCTCGGCCACAAGGACTTCGGTCCACCTGTCTGCTAGCAAGTCTTGATCAGCTTGAAGCTGTTGCTGCTTTTTCTTCAGGCTATTTGACGTGGCCATAAGCCGACGCCTGAAGCACTCTTGCTCGACGGGGTCCTCAGGCACGATAAACTCGTCATCCCCGAGGCTCTCCTTGTCTTTGGAGAGAGGCATGTAATTGTCCTCCTCCGGTTCTGTAACACCCTCGATGCGACTATAGCTCCCACGTGTCGAGGCACGACTTAGAGACATAATCACATTGAAGGCATATGTCGCAAGTGAGGTAATCTTCACACAACCCATGTAAAACATAAGGGAAAAAGATACATAGTTGGCTTACAATCACCACTTCACACAATACATGAATAAAGCATTACAACATCCAAATACAATCAAGGTCCGACTACGGAACCAAAATAAAAGAAGAACCCCAAATGCGACAATGGTCCCCGATCGACCACAACTGGGCTCCACTACTGATCAACTAGAACGAAACAACACAAAGGACAAGATCTTCATCGAGCTCCTCCTGAGCTTGGTTGCGTCATCTACATGGACTCATCGGCACCTGCAAGCTGGTTTTCGGAGTATCTGTGAGTCACCGGGACTCAGCAATCTCGCACCCTCGCGATCAAGACTACTTAAGCTTATGGGTAAGATAAAGGTATGAGGTGGAGCTGCAGCAAGCGACTAGCATATATGGTGGCTAACATACGCAAATGAGAGCGAGAAGAGAAGGAAAAGCACGGTCGATAAAAGTATGATCAAGAAGTGATCCTAAAACAACCTACGTCAAGCATAACTCCAACAACCGTGTTCGCTTCCCGTACTCCGCCGGAAAGAGACCATCACGGTAACACACGCTGTTGATACATTTTAATTAAGGTCAACTTCAGGTTTTCTACAACCGGACATTAACAAATTCCCATCTTCCCATAACCGCAGGCACGGCTTTCGAAAGTTCAAAACCCTGCAGGGTGTCCCAACTTAGCCCATGACAAGCTCACACGGTCAACGAAGGAATAGACCTCCTCCCGGGACGTTCCGATCAGACTCGGTATCCCGGTACAACAAGACATTTCGACAGGGTAAAACTAAACCAGCAACACCGCCCGATGCACCGACATCCTGATAGGAGCTGCACATATCTCGTTCTCAGGGCAACACCGGATAGGTCAAGCTACGAGTAAAGCCAGCCCTCAAGTTTCCCCGAGGTGGCCCCGCAGGCTGCCCATTTCGGACCAACACTTAGACAAGCACTGGCCCGGGGGGGGGGTTAAAATAAAGATGACCCTCGAGAGAGCGACTCCCAAGGGAAAAGTAGGTGGTGGTGAGGCAAATGGTAAAGCCAAGGTTAGGCATTGCTGGAGGAGCTTTACTTAAGGCGAACTGTCAAGGGGTTCTGCCAGGGTTTCTGATCCAAGGGCACCTATGGGACCGGCGGACCGGGTCCCTTTTGGTTCGGCGGGGGGCGGAAGTTGCGCAAAGAGCAGATCGAGGCGAAGCACGCGAGCGGTTGGTCGTGCGAGGAGTAAATCGAGGCGAAGCACACGAGCGATTTACCCAGGTTCGGGCCGCACGGATGCGTAAAACCCTACTCCTGCTTTGTGGATTGGTATTGATTTCTAGCTCGGGAGCGCAGAGTGCTACAGTGCACACCGGCGACGAGCGAGACTGGGCGTGGGCGTCGGAATGGCTCGAACCCCCCTCTACGTTGCCCCGGGCCTCCTTTTATATGCTCAACGGGTTACCAACATAGGGCAACGGAGGGCAAAAGTGGAAAAGTGGTGGTAGGCACAGCTAGGTGCTGCAGTAGGCACAGCTAGCTGCTACAGTGTTATCATACCTAACCCTAACAGCAGGGGACAAGGGCATTAAATGCCCGTCTGTGTCGCCTAGACAGCACCGAAAGGGACCGCTAGGGACGCCACCGTCTTGCCACGATGGTTGTCTTGTCAGCTCCTGCGTGCCACCGCACGCCCCTAGCTGCACAGCCTCCTGCCACGTGCGCTTGGGAGGGGCCCCAGAGCGACACGTGGGTGGGTGTGCTGGAGCGCTGGCGTGGAGTGGGGGTTTGCCGCGGCAAGCGCCTTGCCGCGGCCGTCGACTTGTCGCTTCCGGGAGCTTGTCGCTCACTGGGCCTTGTCGGGGCGCGTAGCGCGCCGCGGCAAGTTCCTTGGAGTGCCTTGGATGGCCTTCCCGGCAAGCGCCTCTTGCCGGGGCCTTGGGACGCTTCTGATGGCCTTCCCGACAAGCTCCTCTTGACGGGGTCTTGCCATCTTCCCGGCAAGCTCCTCTTGCCGAGGTCTTAGCTTGAGTACTTTGTTCTTGAATGGTCTTCATAGGGACCACGGAGGATCTTGGCGGTGACCTGGCAGGCCTTGCCGCGGGACGCTGCGACTGCCCGTGCACAAGTTCGGGGTACTAAGGGTACCCCTACTTTAGTACACCGACAGGAGCCCCCGGGCCTGGGCCAGAAACGGTGCCGAGCGCCGTTCGGTCAGGCCCAAAACAGTGCACGGGCACGCGCGGCCTAGCTCACGCCGTGTATCTCTCCGCTTCCATCGCGCACGCCCGGAACGGCACGCGTCAAACGCGGCGTCGTGGGTGACGTGGGCGGCGCGCGCGCGCGGGGCTAAGCCCCGTGAGCGTGCGTCAAGCCATGATGAAGGGGAACGGCCCACGCCCTCTTCTCCAAACGGAGGTAGGCGTGGGGGCGTGGCGCATTTACTGGACGGGGCCGGTGCGCGGTTTTCGAGGCACCCACTCCCTGAAATTACGGGGTAGGGCGAGGCCGCCCCATCCGTCGCCTCAATTCTGCATCCCCGCCACGCGGCTCCCATGCACTTGGGATCGCGGACGGTGGGAGCAGGAACCTGGGCCGTTGCGAGCAGAGGGGGCGGGTCGGCCCGCCTCCCTGCTCTTCCCGTGCCTTGATTCGCTGAGCGGGGCGGCTGGGCTCCCACTTCGCTCCTTTATAAGGAGCGGGAAGGGAGCACCGAAGCCTGCACCCTCTCGTCTCCTCCTTTCTTCAGCTTTTGCTCCCCTTTCTCTCATTCGCCATGGAGAAAGGGAATCCTGGGCCAGACAGCGCACCCTCCCCTCTTCCTCACTCGTGGTGGCAGAGCCAGCCATAAGGGGAAGAGGGAGGGGGCGAGGTCGTGGACGAGGTCTAGGACGAGGTCGAGGCGCTCGGGGAAGAGGCGGATGGGGCGACGCGCCAGCTTCGCCCCCGCCGGCGACTCCTCCCCCCGCGGCGGTCCATATAGGGGACAACCCTTGCGAGTTCTTCGTCAAGCTGCACCGGGCGCCTCGTCGTCGCCTCCGGCTTCCAGCTCCGTTCGCGAGCGTGATGGAGTCGGACCCGCCCGAAACTCTGAGATTACACATGAGGGGCTGTGGATCAGCGGCACGCGAGTCCGCGTGGTGTTCCCAGCCCCTAGTGTGATGTATCTCGATTGAGGGTGGAAGACGTTCGCCCGCATCCACAGCCTGATGGAGGGGTTCACCCTCCATTTTAAGCTGGTGGAGGGCGATCTCCTCTCCGTTAAGGTCTTCGGGTGCTTCGGCACCCGGGCGAAGTGCTGCGTGGACAGCTCCTCCGATAGCGAAGGCTCCTCCTCGAGCGAGAGTGACGAGGAGGAGAGCGGTAGTGATGGTGAAGGTGGCGGGCGGCAGGATGGCGGCTCCGACTAGGTGTCAGGCGCCGTCTCGTGCGGCACCGGCGACCCCTTCATCCGCGCCGCCGGCTTCTTGAACTCCCCGGGGGCGTCTCCTTGGGCGGCTGGCGTAGGGAGGCCGCGGAAGGGGAAGAGGGCTGGCGACAAGGCCGTCAGGTCGGAGTACGAGGGCGTGGTGCCCTCGACAGCGTGCTGACGTCCTGCCGCCCCTCCTTCGCACCCTTCTCCCGGCGTCGCCATCACCGTCCGGCCCCCGGGATGTTCTCTTGGTGTCTTCTGGCACCTGTAGCTCGCCTTGGCGCCCCTTTCCCCTTTTCTCCTCCTCGACCTACCTCCTGAAGAGAGGGACAGGAAAGGGATTATGGGCACCTTATCTTTTTAATTGTAAGCCTTCGGGCCTTAGTTGTATCTAGAACTTGTAATCCTCTCTTCATGTTTTTCATCCTCTATGGACTGTACCTGTATGGGATGTTTTTTAATGAAAAGGGGATGTTTGCCGGGTTATTTGCCTCGCGGGTCGAACCCACGCCAAGGAGCGAATCCTTAGTATCTCTCGGACAGACATCCCCGGCAACAGGCCCTGCCTCCTTCCCACGTCGCTCGACCTTCCTCATGCCTTTGACGGAGGCGGGAACGAGGTGGGTGCGGCCTCCTCGTTTCATCCCTTTGCTGTCGAGGCTACGACCAAACTTGGCCCCGGGAACGCGCTCCAGGGCCTAGAGTCGGGGGAGCACGGCGGTTTCCGGGAAGAAACGCGGTTTCACATTCCCCAGTCCATAAGAGGATGCATGATGAGGGACGAAAGACTTATCTGATTTTGCAGCCCCCGGCAACTCTGGCTTGTCGGGGGTGACGTCTTGGCATTCGCAGCCCCCGGCGTTCTTGCCGGGGCCCAGGTGCCGGCGCGCCCTTCTTCTCCTTTTCGTCTCCAGGTGGTCTGGCCAGGACGTGCGAGCCCTGCGAACGAAGGAAAAGCAAAGGGACGGACACTCGACCTCTAAGCTAGGGGTTAGCCGCTGTTAGGGACTATCGACCCTAACCAAGGACGAGACTCAACCTAGCATGCATGCTATAACCCCGGGGTATGCAGCGCTTCAATCTCTGGTGCTCAGGGTCTGCGCCTGGCTCTGTACAAAGGATTACATGCAACAGCGGCAAGGCTTGTACAGAAAGGTGGTTGCCTGGCAGGGCCCGACAACCGCGCCTTACGGGTAAAACTTACGAAGATGCTCGATGTTCCAGGAGTTGCTCACTGGAATGCCATCTTCGGTCTCAAGGCGGACAGCGCCAGGCCTTGTGACTCGTTTCACCCGGTAAGGGCCTTCCCACTTCGGTGTCAACTTGTTGGAATTCTTGGCCGACTGAACGCGCCGAAGAACAAGGTCGCCTTCCTCGAGACTCCTGGCACTGACTCTGCGGCTGTGGTAGCGGCGCAGAGCTTGCTGGTAGCGAGCAGCTCGCACAGCAGCCTGGAGACGATCTTCCTCAAGGAGCAGCGCGTCATCTTGCCGCAGCTGCTCTTGTTAAAGCTCATCGTAAGCGAGCACTTGAGGTGACCCGTGTACGAGTTTCGTGGGGGTAACTGCCTCTGCTCCATAGACTAGAGCAAAGGGTGTCTGTCCAGTGGCTCGATTTGGCATCGTTCTGATCGACCAAAGAACCACCGGTAGCTCCTCGATCCAGTTTCTTCCGCACTTGTGCAGCCTATCGAAAGTTCTGGTCTTGAGCCCGCGCAGCACCTCGGCGTTCACCCTATCCGCTTGACCGTTGCTTTTTGGGTGAGCAACAGAAGCGAAGCAGACCTTGGTGCCGAGATCTTGGACGTACTGCATGAAGGCGTGGCTCGTAAATTGTGTGCCGTTGTTGGTGATTATCCGGTTAGGGATCCCGAAGCGGCAAACAATCGACTTGAAGAACTTGACGGCTGACTGTGCGGTCACCTTCCTCACTGGTTCCACTTCCGGCCACTTTGTGAACTTGTCGATTGCAACGTACAAGTACTCAAGGCCACCGACAGCTTGGGGGAAGGGGCCGAGGATGTCGAGCCCCCAGACCGAAAATGGCCAGGATAAAGGGATCGTCTGGAGAGCTTGAGCTGGCTGGTGTATCTGCTTGGAATGGAACTGGCACGCTTCACACTTGGTTACTTGTGCAGTTGCATCCTGGAGGGCTGTTGGCCAGAAGAATCCTTGCCGGAATGCTTTGCCGACAAGTGCTCTCGCGCCAATGTGGTGGCCACATATGCCTCCGTGTATCTCTGCCAACAGCTTTTGTCCGTCTTCCCGGGGAATACACCTCAATTTCACACCGTTGAGTCTTCTTCTGTACAGTGTCTTGTCGACAAACTGGTACATACTTGACTGCCGGGCTACTCTTTTGGCTTCTTCTTGCTCTTCGGGAAGTTCTCCTGTCTGAAGGAAACGGACAATCTGCTGCGCCCACGTTGGAGCCTGTGGCTCGACAACAAGGACTGAAGGCAACTCTGCTGCCACGGGAACATCCGCTTCTACGGCGAGAAGCTGTGTCTCTGCCGGAGCTTGACGTTCCGCGACAAGCTTGCCGGGAGCTTCAGCTTCAACGGAACAAACCCTAGGGTTTGCCGGAGCATCTGGCTCCCCGGCGCTCTTGGCGTTGATCTTGGAGATTGCTGCGGGAATATCCGCTTCTACGGCGAGAAGCTGTGTCTCTGTCGGAGCGTGACATTCCGCGACAAGCTTGCCGGGAGCTTCTGCTTCAACGGAACAAGCCCTAGGGCTTGCCGGAGCAGACTGCTCCTCAGCGCCTTCGGTGTTGATCTTGGGGACCCTCTTGCAGTTTTGGAGGTCGTGGCCCTTGGTGCGGTGAATCTTGCAATATTGCTTGTCGGAGCCGTCCCGCTTGTCGGCGACCGCCACGGCCTGACAGTTGGCGCACGCGGCAACTTCCTTGCCGGAGCTACCAACTGCAGCCTTCTTGGCGCCACCTTCATCGCCGGACTGCTCAACGACCAGCACCTCGTTGTTCTGCTTCTTCCTGTTGTTGCGCCGCCGGCTTCTCTTTGCCGGGGCGGCATCCTCACTGTCAGATCCTCCTGCTCCAGTGCTTTCTCCGGGGAATTTCCTCCCCTCCTCAGCGCGTGCACACCTGTCGGCCAGGGCATAAAGCTCGCTGACGTCCCGAATCTTGCACATCGCCAACTCCTCCCGCATCCTGCGGTTACGCATGTTCTGATGGAACGCGTTGATTACCGCGGCAGGGTGGATATTTGGGATGTTGTGGTGTACACGGCTGAACCTCTGGATGTACTGGCGCAGGGGCTCTCCTTCCTTCTGGACGAGCAGATGAAGATCGCTCTCTTGGCCATGAGGTTTGTGGCCGCCTGTGAAGGCGCCAACAAACTGATGGCACAGGTCAGCCCAGGAGGATACGGAGTTGTCCGGCAAGTGCATGAGCCAGGACCTGACGTTGGGCTTAAGCACCAGCGGGAAGTAGTTGGCAAGGATCTTGTCGTCCCGTCCCCCAGCAGCCTGCACCGCGATGGTGTAGATGCTGAGGAACTCCGACGGATGCAACTTGCCGTAGTACTTCTCTGGTACGTCGGGCATGAAGTTCTTCGTACTGGGCCACTGGACTTGCCGCAGCTCACGAGTGAACGCAGGGCAACCTACCGGGTACGGTAAGTCGCCTGGTTCCCCTGGCGCATGCATGTCAACAGAGGGCCCAGCGCGCTGGTCTGACTGACGTCGCGCTTCTCTCCGGCGCTCGATGCGAGTACGAGCGTCTTCCCGCTGCCGTTCTTGAAGAACTTGGCGCTGGTCGCGACGAGCTCGGGGATCAGACGACGCGGTGGAGTCGCTGTCGAGGTGGATCCGGTGAGTCGGCGACCTCGGCCTTCGGGGTGGGGAGTGCACAGTAGTTGCACCCCCACCAGTCTTGTCCCCACCGGCTCGCACCTAGCTGACTCGCTGCGGCTGCGACGCGCTCGGCTGCCGAGGAGTGTCGCCGTTGGCGAAGCCGATGAGACTCTGGATAGTGGCCCTCCAGTCGTCGATCTTGTCCGCCGCTGGGGGGTAGTCTAGGAGCAGCTGAGCTCGCGCCAGAGCTTCTGCTGCGGTGGTGGGCGGCGGTAGCGAACGGTGCGAGGAGCGGGACAAGCTCGGACTTCTAACTATGTTAGAAGGAGCAGTATCTCGTCCAGGCGACCGCGTCTCGCTCGCGCCGGCTTGTTGACGCGCATGGTGGTCCTGGGCGCTCCGGGACCCACTAGCTCGATCTTGATCCAGCGAGCGCATGGTGCCGTGAGTACCATGACGCTGCCGGTCTCGCGCCTCCTGAGATGGGCGCGGTGCATGCACGGACGCCGAGGTCTTGGAGTGCGCCCGGTCGTTGTGGGAGCCAGCCACGCCGCCGATTGGCAGCGCAGCCTTGCCCTGGGACCTGGCAGCACCGTGAGTTCCCTCGTCGATGCGCGCCCTTCCGCCGGCGCCTGCCCCACCATCTGTTTGCTCCGGCGGTGGGTGGCTCGGCGCGGACGGAGCAGCTGCCTCCGAAACTTTCTTCTTCGGCGGCATGTTGATGAAGATGGCGAAGATCGATGAAGAAGATGAAGATCTAGCCCGCGAGAACGCCGGATCTGATTCACACAACTTCGACGCCCCCTACCTGGCGCGCCAGAGATGCCGGGGTTTCTGATCCACGGGCACCTATGGGACCGGCGGACCGGGTCCCTTTTGGTTCGGCGGGGGGCGGAGGTTGCGCAAAGAGCAGATCGAGGCGAAGCACGCGAGCGGTTGGTCGTGCGAGGAGTAAATCGAGGCGAAGCACGCGAGCGATTTACCCAGGTTCGGGCCGCACGGATGCGTAAAACCCTACTCCTGCTTTGTGGATTGGTATTGATTTCTAGCTCGGGAGCGCAGAGTGCTACAGTGCACACCGGCGACGAGCGAGACTGGGCGTGGGCGTCAGAATGGCTCGAACCCCCCTCTACGTTGCCCCGGGCCTCCTTTTATATGCTCAAGGGGTTACCGACATAGGGCAACGGAGGGAAAAAGTGGAAAAGTGGTGGTAGGCACAGCTAGGTGCTGCAGTAGGCACAGCTAGCTGCTACAGTGTTATCATACCTAACCCTGACGGCAGGGGACAAGGGCATTAAATGCCCGTCTGTGTCGCCTAGACAGCACCGAAAGGGACCGCTAGGGACGCCACCGTCTTGCCACGATGGTTGTCTTGTCAGCGCCTGCGTGCCACCGCACGCCCCTAGCTGCACAGCCTCCTGCCACGTGCGCTTGGGAGGGGCCCCAGAGCGACACGTGGGTGGATGTGCTGGAGCGCGGGCGTGGAGTGGGGGTTTGCCGCGGCAAGCGCCTTGCCGCGGCCGTCGACTTGTCGCTTCCGGGAGCTTGTCGCTCACCAGGCCTTGTCGGGGCGCGTAGCGCGCCGCGGCAAGTTCCTTGGAGTGCCTTGGATGGCCTTCCCGGCAAGCGCCTCTTGCCGGGGCCTTGGGACGCTTCTGATGGCCTTCCCGGCAAGCTCCTCTTGCCGGGGTCTTGCCTTCTTCCCGGCAAGCTCCTCTTGCCGGGGTCTTAGCTTGAGTACTTTGTTCTTGAATGGTCTTCATAGGGACCACGGAGGATCTTGGCGGTGACCTGGCAGGCCTTGCCGCGGGACGCTGCGACTGCCCGTGCACAAGTTCGGGGTACTAAGGGTACCCCTACTTTAGTACACCGACAGGTTCCCATTATTACCCAACCGCGTGAGGAACGCAAAATCCGGAAACATAACACCGATATGACGGAAACTAGGGCAGCAAGAGTGGAACAAAACACCAGGCATAAGGCCGAGCCTTCCACCCTTTACCAAGTATATAGATGCATTAATTAAATAAGATATATAGTGATATACCAACAAGTAAACATGTTCCAACAAGGAACATCATCTCCATGTTCCAACAAGGAACAAACTTCAATCTTCACCTGCAACTAACAATGCTATAAGAGGGGCTGAGCAAAGCGGTATCATAGCCAATCAACGGTTTGCTAGGACAAGGTGGGTTAGAGGCTTGGTTCAACAAAGTAGGAAGCATGATAAGCAAGTGGTAGGTATCGCAGCATAGGCATAGCAAAAGAGCGAGCAACTAGCAAGCAAAGATAGAAGTGATTTCGAGGTTATGGTCATCTTGCCTGAAATCCCGCAAGGAAGAAGAACGAGTCCATGAAGAAGACAAACGGACGTAGTCGAACGGATCCTCACAAACGCGACGTTACCGGAATCAACCCGAAGAAGCAAACACCGGAAAAGAAGCACACAACATAGTAAACAACCAACACATGAACATGGTATGATATGCGGGATGCGGTATGCGATGCATATGCATGGTACAACAGGAAATGCACGAACCTGGCCTAAGATTGGAAATCCAAGTGTTCCACTGGAAAGATGAGATGAAATTGCTTGAAAACGATATAAAGAACGTCGGAATCGGAGTTACAGTTTGGAAATGGCAAGTGGTTCAAATATGACTCCGGTCTGCGATCTACACCAAGTAGCCATCTAAATGCAATGATATGAACATGTAACAGCACCCAAACATGACAACAAAATACATGGCATGGATGCATTCAAGATGCTTAACAAAATTCTAGCACTGAGCTACGGCCAATACATCCATTAACAGGTTCAAACAAGCATGGCAAAACTGCATATGGAAAACAGATCTCAGACTTAGTGAAATTAACACTTGTCTGGAATTTCAGACCAAGTAGCACTCTTCGGAGCAACAAAACAACATGCTACAGGACCTGAACATGGCACGGAGCTACTCAAATAGCTTAACAAAAGTACCTTAGTGACCTTGAGCCAAAAGGGATCAGAAAATATACTAACAAGCACATGAACATAGCAAAAACATAATCAGTTTTCAGACTTAGTGAAAACTGACACATGCTGAAACATAACTCAAGTAGGCATGTATACGAGCTCGATGCACTCCCCACGGTGCAAGTCATGACAAGATAAGCATACATCTATCAAGAACACACAAAGTGCAAGCTAGACATGGCAAGAACAATAACATAGCATGCACGGATCAACTACAACATCATCGGCAAAATTGCAAACAAGTTGACAATCTGCCCAGATTCACAAAGTAGCAAAAGTAGAGCTCGATTGACTCAAGCTAGGGTTCTCCATAATTGCAAACAAAGACATGGATGGATAGAGCACTACAATATTAATAAAACTCCCTTACTGATCATCCTCAAAAGAGGCACGGATCACTAGGAAACAACATGAACATATGGCATCATGAGATAAACAGATCAAGGACTTAGTGGAATTGCTAAGTCCCTGAAATCAGAAATACCAAGTGCCTCACTTTGCAAGCTTGCACTAGACACCACACACATCACAAAAATAGATGGTTTGCACCTCTGGAAAGATGACAAAACCCTTAACAAAACATATGTAGAGCATCAGGGCATATCATGCATACATTAATCATGGCAAAAAAGACAAAAGGCTAAACGGAGTAGCAGATCTGACAAATAACTCAAGTAGCCCTCTTCTAACAGCATTTCGGGCATCAAGATGACCTCAAATGAAAATGACGCAATGGAATGAAATGATGTACTCTCTGAGACGAACATTTTGATATGCTATATGCATGAATCGGAGCTACGGATGCAAAGTTATCGCAGGTCAAAGATCGCATAAAAAATTAGGGTTAGAGAGACAAAAGTCAACCGGGAGGAATTTCCAGATCTGAGATCCGGCCAGAGTTACTGTAGCAGCGCGTTCTTCGAGGATCACCGGCCCGAGCTCACCGGAGTTGTGGGAGAGGACGGCGGCTGACGGATCCGTGGGCGAGGGAAGGAGGAGAGGCGACCGGAGCTAGCCGGACGCTCGCCGGCGTCGGGCGGCAAGGAGATACGCGGCGGGGCGGCGAGGGGCGGTCCGGCCGGCGATGGAGCGTGGCGGAGGGCGGCGCGACGGGCGTGCGAGGCGACGGTGCGTGGTGGCCGGCGGCGAAGGCGGCGCACGGCGCGGGCGGTGGCTCGGGAAGCAGGCGCGGGGAGCGGGCGGCGCTGCCACTGGCGCCAGGCGGCGAGATGCGCTGGCTGGGCGGGCCGGCCTCGGGCTCCGCGGGCCGCGGCGGCTGGAGGAAGGACGGCGGGACAGGTGGCGCGTGCGGGTTGGGCGAGGTGGCGGGGTAGCTGATGTGGCGGCTCCCCATTGGTGGGAGTGAGGTGGCGGCGGGCGGTGGACACGTCCGGCGTGGCGTGGACGCGTCCGGCGGCGCGAGAGGAGGAGTTTTAGGGTTCATTCGCGAAAATTTCGGGGATGGCCACATATTTGTAGGTAGAGGGAGCTAGGAGAGTCCAAATGAGGTGCGGTTTTCGGCCACGCGATTGTGATCGAACGTCCGAGATGATGGAAGAGGTTTAGGTGGGTTTTGGGCCAAATTGGAGGGGTGCTGGGCTGCAACACACACGAGGCCTTTTCGGTCCCTCGGTTAACCGTTGGAGTATCCAACGAAGTCCAAATGATACGAAACTTGACAGGCGGTCTACCGGTAGTAAACCAAGGCCGCTTGGCAAGTCTCGGTCCAATCCGGAAATGTTTAACCCCCACACACGATAAAAAGGTAGAAATGACCACCGGAGGAGAACGAAGCGCCGGAATGCAAAACGGACATCGGGGAAAATGCTCGGATGCATGAGAAGAACACGTATGCAAATGAAATGCACATGATGACATGATATGCAATGCATGACATGCAGGCAATGACAAGGCAAACAACAGAGAATAACTGGAGGACACGTGGCACATTAGTCTCGGGGTGTTACAGGTTCTCCATCTGCTGCCTGCTCTGGAGGACTAGCTTGTTCGTCTTCCAGCTCTACATCGTGCTGGAGGGAATTGTTGTTGTCTTCGGCGCTATCCGTAGTGTTATTATCTCCTGTGCCAGTATCACTGCTCTTGCTGTGGCGGGACTTAGAGCGGCGCCGCTGACGTTGGCGCTTGGGTTGCTTCTTGGAGGGGTCATCCTCCGCTGTCTCGTCGCCATTGCCTTCTTTGGGGGTGTCCACCATGTATATATCATATGATGAGGTGGCGGTCCAACGCCCTGAGGGTGGTGGTTCATGTTCGTCTCCTGCATCGTCGTCCATACCGTCGATGTCTTCAGAGTCAAAGTCGAGCATGTCTGTTAAGTCGTCGACAGTGCCTACTAAGTGGGTGGTGGGTGGGCAGCGAATTTCTTCGTCGTCCGCATCCCATTCTAGCTGGACATAGTTCGGCCAAGGTTCTCCTGACAGTGAGAGAGACCTTAATGAATTTAGCACATCTCTGAAAGGTGAGTGCTGAAAGATATCCGCGGAGGTGAACTCCATGATCGGCGCCCAGTCGGATTCAACAGGCACGGATGTAGGCGGCTCGGAGTCCGTGGCTGGGGATAAATCCAGTGGTTCGGCAACACAGCTCTCGAAAGGGGTGAAGTCAGTATCTGGCTCTATCGCCGCTAAGAGTGCAACCTCCATGGCAGGCTCTATCCCTCCGCTCTCGGATGGTGCGATTTGCTCCGGATTAAAGGCCGGAGAAGCTACAGATGCGATCTCCCGAACACTGTCCCACGGCAGAGTTACGTCTTGCTCGTCGCGACTGTGCGGCGCGTCCGGCATGGGCTCGAATCCGTCGAAGATCAAGTCTCCGTGGATGTCATCCGTGTAGTTCAAGTTTCCAAATCTGACCTGATGGCCAGGGGCGTAGTCTCGATCAGCTCCAGATGGCCAACCGAATTGGCCCGCAGTGCGAAGCCGCCGAATACGATGATCTGTCCGGGGAGGAAAGCCTCACCCTGGACCACATGGCTAGCGATGATCGATGGATCCATCAAGCCTTATGGTCACGACAAAGTGGAACTCTCAATGAAAGCACCAGTGTAGGTGTCAAAACCGGCGGATCTCGGATAGGGGGTACCGAACTTTGCATCTAAGGCGGATGGCAACAGGAGCCAGGGGACACGATGTTTACCCAGTTTCGGGCCCTCTTGATGGAGGTAATACCCTATGTCCTACTTGATTGTTCTTGATGATATGAGTATTATAGGAGTTGATCTACCATGAGATCAAAGAGGCTAAACCCTAGAAGCTAGCCTATGGTATGATTGTATGTTGTCCTACGGACTAAAACCCTCCGGTTTATATAGACACCGAAGGGGGCTAGGGTTACACAAGGTCGGTTACAAAGGAGGAGATATACATATCCGTATTTCCTAGCTTTCCTTCCACGCCAAGTAGAGTCCCATCCGAACACGACACGAAGTCTTCAATCTGGTATCTTCATAGTCCAACAGTCCGGCCAAAGGATATAGTTCGGTTGTCCGGAGACCCCCTAATCCAGGACTCCCTCACCCCTCAACTCGCCAAGATCCGAGCCTTTATGGCCAACGGTTTATCAGGCGTCGACTTTGTGCATTGCTGGATATCCTGGAGCATCTTGCCATTAAGCCGCCGCTCCAGTTTAATGTGTCAGTACACTGGTGAAGTAGAAGACTCCCAACGTCACATCAACTTTCAGTTAACTGATGAAGAATTTACTGAGGGTGTCAAGAAGAATTTACTGAGGGATGTGATTGGGATGCGCTGGCATGATTCTCAATGCAGGCTGGAACTCATTCATGGGGGAAAAGGGCCTGGGGTAGACCGTTATTCATGGAAACCTTCGTCATCGCAGCTTGGGGTGTGTGGAAAGAGAGGAATAATAAGCTTTTTAGGAATATGATGCCCTTGTTGGAGTCTTGGAGAGACAGATTTGGAAATGACATGTCCATTATGGTGCATCGCATGAGAGACTCTCTCCACCCCTTCATCAGAGGATTGGTGGCTGCCATCTGACTTCTGCCCCCCCCCCTAATCAATTTTTTAGTCTGTTTTGTTACCTCTTTTTATAGTAAGTTGTCTTTTGTACCCAGAGTCTACCTTGTAATTATGGGGCCAAACCTCCCCTGATCCAGGTGTTGTGTTAATTTAAAGTCAGTAGGAGCCTCTCCTTCTGTCAGTGAGCTTTCAAAAAAAATCAGAATCTGTCTGCCGCCAAACCGGCTTAAACCCCTTTTACACAAAAAAACAAACCGCCTGTTGTAAGTACTATCCTTCCTTTTTAACTTTGACATCTTTTTAAACAGTTCAACCTGTGAATATCCTTCTGCTTGTTTATAAATAGGGTGATTATCCATTCTGGAAGAAGAAACCTGCAGAGAAAGCGGCAAAGCCCTCCCGCCCCAAAACAAAAACCATCAAGAAAACCTCAAAGCGGAAGGCAACTGAACGTATCAGCATGGAACTGGATGAGGACATGGATGAACTGGAAGTTGAGGTAGAACTTGATTCACTTGGTTACCTATTTATGCATCTCATTAACAATGATATTTATCAGGAGGGCACGGAAGGCAGCCAAGCCGACGATGTAGAGGTAATTGTCCTTTCCTCCGGTTCAGACTCTCTGCCAACACAAATAATCCTTCAAGCGATCCGGAAAGTTAGCTTTTTACATCCTCTTGCTCACTTGGGTCCAACATTTATTTTGAAGAAGCAGCAGCACGAGGCTCGCCGTACAACCCAGCACAGCGGCCAAAAGGTCACTTCGACCGGTTTACCTGACACCCCGGTTCGAAAGCGCCGATCTGAGGTCTCGCCTCCTTCTGACAATTCTTACCTCAAGGCAGGTTATTTCCGACAACCTCTTAATCCGTCCGATTCAAATTATCAGGTGACACCTCCCTCATCATCTGGCGAGTCAACAGCAACCCAACTCCCTCCGCTCAAAACTGTAGCTGGGTAAGTACTTAAACCCCTTCTTTGAATGTTTTCATACCTTGTATACTATGCTTAATTTTCACATCTTTTTTTGTTTGTAGAGCCAAAGCCAGACCCAGCAAAAAGGCTCAGGTGAACAATCCGTATGAAGACCAGGTGGTTCTTGAACAGGAGCAAACAGGTGAACCGGACCAAACAGGTGAACCGGAGTGTCCCAATCCTGAAGTCACCTTTGATGAGCCACCCCCTCAAGATCACAACATCGATGAACAACCAGAAGCTAATACTGTTGTGCCTGATACTGAACAGGCAGATCCAATCCGGGCTAGTGCGGGGAGAGCTACTGAAACTCCATCAACTCCAGACAAAGCTGCTGGAGATAAAGAAGGTGAGGTTACCATTACTGGTATTGGTCACACCTCTCCTGGCCATCCTGTAATCTTGGCCCAACATAGTGCCAAGGAAGAGCGTGCTGCCATGGAAAAGGCAAATGGAGCACTGCCTTGTCAAGCTACGCTCATCTCAGCGCTCAAGAACTCCACTCCGGTTTTCTAAACCGTCTGCACTCAAACCGTGATTATGAAGCCGGTTTGGTGAACCTGATGAAAGAACGCTATGAGGTGTTTTCATCACCTTTCCTTTCTTTATTTCAAAGTATAAACATCAGCCCAAGTAGCCCCCAAGGGCTGGTTTAGCTTTTGCGATGTAAACCGGGTCTTTGTAATATCTTAATCCTTGCGTGCTGATCCTCCAAATGTGAAATCATCGTTTAGAAACAAACCGGTACTTTATCATTGTACTCATGTAGTGTTCATCGGTGTAACCCCCAAGGGCCGTTTTAGCTTTGCAAGGTAAACCGGTTCTTTAATCAATGCGTCAGTTTTGAACAGATGTACATTAGCCCCCAAGTGTTAAGTATAATGCTTGCATTGTACTTGAGACTTGTGAAAAATATGTTAATGGGAAAGCAAATAGGCATTAGCCCCCAAGTACCAAGTGCATAACTTGTTATACGCTTGATACTTAGAAAATACACATCTCATTGTTGATATATCTTAGCCTTTGCAGGCCGAGCTGAGTAAAAGGGATGCCCAAACCACTGATCTTCAAGAGAACGTAAAGTCTCAACAAGCAGAGGCTTCCAAAGCCAAAGAGGAGCTGACCAATGCCTTGGCAGCTATGGAGAAGTTGAAAGAGACCTTCAACTGGGAGCATGCTGACTAGGAAACAGAAAAGATCAGTTTGATAAAAAAGGCCGAGGACGCGGAGGCAGCCCTGAAACCAGTAGTGGAAGAACTGTCCGGCTTAAAGTGGTAGATTGATGCCATGACATCCGTTGTATTTGGTACGTGCTCTCTCGTGAAGTTTGTCTAATCATAAGATTCTATTAATGGCCGGTGTATCGATGCTGAACCATGACAGGGACCCGCATTGCTCATCTGGGCTCTGACATGTGGATGAAGCTTAAAGCGGCGTACACCTTGATAGAACAACTGTTCTCTGGATCCCAGCGTGCTATTTGCACTACAGCGTATAACAAGCCGGCGCCATCGTTGATAAAGGAAACACTTGAGAAGCTGGCCATGCTACCTGCCTGGATCACCGAACTGAAGAGATCAGCCGCAAGACCAGGATCGCTGACCGTGCTAATCTGGGCCAAGGCATGGATTCCGGATCTTGAACCAGCAGATATCATCCTGGCGTGAAAGAGGACGGCTCAGACTTCAATAATGACGATCTGCGAAGGCTGACAAAGGAGATGCGGCCAATAGCAAGCAAACTGGCGGAGGACACCGATTTATCTCACTTCCAACCGGTTTACGATGCTGAGGGAAAGAGACAGCCCGCTGTGATCCATGATGTTAAAGAGCTTGTGCCTCCAATCTGTAAGCATACTTACACTCCTGACATTGATCCCTCCAGCCTTATCCATGAAGAGGCCGTGTTTCAAGCTTTAACCGCAATCGATTGGTCAACGGTTGATTTCCAACATCTGGGGAGGGATGAAGAGGATGTGACTGCACAAGATGACCCTCAATCGTCAAGCCGTCCCGATGAGGCATCCTAAACCGGCGACCGGTTTATTAGCTACAGTCTGCCACTGCTTGAAAACAATTATTCAATTTGGGTCGTTTTGAAGCTCCTTGTAATAGGATAGCAGAAACACCTTTATCTGCCATGCCATCGAGCATGCTTGTGCTGCTTGATAGTTTGAAAACTTGTTCCACTTTTGGGATCTATTTATGCATAGTCCATTATACTTTGTGTTCCTGCATATAAGAACTTGAAAGCGTCCTAGTTGTTTACCACTGGACGGGTCATGATGCCCAAAAAATATATACATAACTTGGATGGATAACCAAGATTTATATTAACCAGATAAAATAAATAATATATGTGACATACCTCGTTGGCTGACCAACTGCTTGTATGGTAAAGATGAAAAAAAACACCAATCCGGAGTGTTGACAACTCCTTGCCCTCTTGCCGGTTCATATAGAAACCATATTGGGCTATAATAGCTGCATAATGCTGGTGACATCTAGCCAAAAACCAGACCGGAAGAATATACTACCGATTTAAAACTGATCACGTACTGACAACTAAGCGTTCAAAGTCATGCCGGGTTGTAATGCACAGCAGTTTATCACAAAATATTCATAAATCCCTTATCATAAAAACAGAAAAGATAAGAAATATGCAAGGCTTTTCATGGGCTGTCTGGCCCTAAGTCGAGGCTTTTCATGGGCTGCCAGGCCGCTGAGTTAAACCATTTTGCAAAGCCTTTTAAGATGGACCTCAATCTTTAACCAATCACCGTTTTAACTTTGACAAGTTCAGGGTCCATGGGAATGACTTGTCAAATGTTCAATGGGTCATACCAGGTTTACCTGGACAGAGTGGCTTACTTAAAGAGGCAGGATTACCCGGGGTTTTAGGTGAATACACCTGGCTTCCAAGCCTGGCTTGATAGCCTATTACAAGGGTGCAAGCTCGTTGTTCTTTGAGAAGCAAGGAGCCCCCAGGTAATATTTGAGTTGTGCTCAGTGGTTCCCTATGTTTGAGCTATGCTTAATGCAACAGACTCTCTTTGATTCCACATAATTTCCTTTTGGCTTGAAGCCTATCAAGAGGTGTAGCTATGGTGTGAAGACAACCAAGCCCCCTAGTGATATCCCTTTTTGGTTTTAAACCAATCAAGAGGTGTAGCTATGGTTCGGATACGACCAAGCCCCCTAGTGATTTTCTTTATATCCGTGTGTTCGTATAGGCCGGGTTAATAAAACACCGCTTTGTCAGTAGAAGCTCATGTAGGCTCACACATGATGTAAAAAGAATAGAGACCCCGCTTTATTTGAGGCTCCAGTTTATTATATAATATATACATTGTCATAAGTATGTACATAAGAAGAGCATGTGGCTCAAGTATAGTAAGGCCAAAGAAGAGCTATATTCCACGGCCGATCTGTCTCCTCCTCCGATTTACGTGAGTCTTTGTGTTCTCGAACATCAATGAGGTAGTATGACCCATCCTGCAGATTTTTGTTGACCACAAAAGGTCCTTCCCAAGGTGGGGATAACTTGTGCATATCAGTCTGATCCTGGATGAGCCGGAGCACCAGATCACCCTCTTGAAAAGTTCTGGTCTTAACCCGGCGGCCGTGATAATGTCAGAGATCTTGTTGATAAATCGCCGAACGTGCTGCTGCAAGATCACACTCCTTATCTAGCAGGTCCTGTGAGTCCTGCCGTGCCTTCTCGTTGTCAGCTTCAACATAAGCCGCCACACGGGGCGAGTCATGACGGATGTCACTAGGAAGAACCGCCTCTGCTTCATAAACCATGAAGAAAGGCGTGTATCCCGTAGATCTGTTAGGTGTGGTGTTGATGCTCCATAACACAGAAGGTGACTCCTCCACCCAACAACTCGGTGTCCGCTTTAAAGGAACCATAAGCCGGGGTTTAATACCTCTCAAAGTTTCTTGATATGCCCTCTCTGCTTGACCATTAGACTGGGGGTGAGCCACTGATGCTACATCAAGCCGGATGTGTTCTCGTTGGCAAAATTCCTCCATCTCACCCTTTGACAGATTAGTACCATTGTCAGTTATAATACTGTGTGGGAAACCAAACCGGAATATCACCTTTTTGATGAATTGAACCGCCGTGGCTGCATCACACTTACTGACTGGCTCTGCTTCCACCCACTTGGTGAACTTGTCCACTGCCACTAATAGGTGGGTCTTTTTGTCCTTGGATCTCTTAAAGGGTCCAACCATATCAAGCCCCCAAGTTGCAAATGGCCAAGTTATTGGAATCATCCTCAACTCCAGAGCCGGAACATGAGCGCGGCGTGCAAATTTTTGACAACCGTCACACCTATTGACTAAATCCTCAGCATCAGCATGGGATGTCAACCAATAGAAACCATGATGAAAAGCCTTAGCCACCAAGGATTTTGAACCGGCGTGGTGACCACAATCTCCTTCGTGGATTTCTCGCAAAATCTCACAACCCTCTTGAGGAGATACACAACGCTGAATTGCCCCTGTGACGCTGTAACGATGTAACTCGCCATTGATTATGGTCATTGACTTGGAACGCCGGATTATCTGCCGGTCCAAGGTTTCATCCTCAGGTAACTCGCCCCAGTTCATGTAAACCAAGTACGGGACTGTCCAATCCGGTATAACATGCAAAGCTGCCACCAATTGGGCCTCCGGGTCAGGAATAGCCAACTCCTCCTCTGTTGGTATTTTAACCGACGGATTGTGTAGGACGTCGAGGAAAACATTAGGTGGGACCGGTTTACGCTGAGAGCCAAGGCGACTTAAAGCGTCCGCCGCTTCATTCTTTCGCCGGTCTATATGGTCAACTTGATAACCCTTGAAATGACCAGCCACTATGTCCACCTCTCGTCGATACGTAGCCATGAGTGGGTCCTTAGAATCCCAAGTGCCAGATACCTGTTGAGCCACCAGGTCCGAGTCACCGGAGCACTTAACCCGGCTTAAGTTCATCTCCTTAGCCATCCGCAGACCGTGCAGTAAGGCCTCGTACTCAGCTGCATTGTTAGTACAAGGGAACATTAAGCGAACAACATAACAAAACTAGTCACCTCGTGGGGAAGTTAATATAACTCCAGCCCCCGGGCCTTCCAATTGCCTGGACCCATCAAAGTGAATAGTCCAATGCGTTTTATCTGGCTTTTCCTCTGGTTCCTACAACTCTGTCCAATCATTGATGAAGTCCACAAGTGCTTGAGATTTGATTGCTATGCGAGGTGTATACTTGAGCCCGTGAGGTCCAAGCTCGATAGCCCACATGGCAATCCGGCCAGTTGCTTCTTTGTTTTGAATGATATCTCCCAGAGGGGCTGAACTGACCACTGTGATAGGATGAACCTAAAAGTAATGTTTGAGCTTTCGGCTTGCCATAAACACCCCATACACCAGCTTCTGCCAATGTGGATACCTCTGCTTTGATTCGATAAGCACCTCACTGATATAATAAACCGGCCGTTGAATCAGATATTCCTTTCCAGCCTCCTTGCGCTCCACAACAATAGCCACGCTAACAGCCCTGACATTAGCAGCCACATACAGCAGTAAGGGCTCTTTATTGACCGGAGTTGCAAGCACAGGTGGTTCAGCTAACTGCCTCTTCAGATCCTCAAACGCTTTATTAGCCGCATCGCTCCAGACAAAGTCATCGTTTTCTTTAACATCTGGTACAAATGGATAGCTTTCTCCCCGAGACGACTGATAAACTGGCTCAAAGCCACAATCCGGCCGGCTAAACGTTGAACGTCATTGATACACGCCGGTTTAGCCAAATACGTGATTGCTGAAATTTTTTCCGGATTAGCCTCAATGCCCCTGTTTGATACTAGAAAGCCCAAGAGTTTGCCTGTCGGGACACCAAAGACACATTTGCCCGGATTGAGCATCATCTTGTAAACCCGGAGGTTGTCAAAGGTTTCTCTCAAGTAATCTATCAATGTTTCCTCTTTCCTGGACTTTATCACAATATCATCCACATATGCATGAACATTGCGCCCAATCTGCTTATGAAGACAATTCTGAACACAACGTTAATAAGTCGCCTGGGCACTCTTGAGCCCAAAGGGCATGGAGACATAGCAGAAGGCTCCAAAGGGAGTTATAAAAGCTGTCTTCTCCTGGTCCTTAACTGCCAATTTGATCTGATGATAACCACAATAAGCATCCAAAAAATAGAAGCGGTCACAACCCGCCGTACCATCAATAATCTGATCAATACGAGGGAGGGCAAAGGGATCTGCTGGACAAGCCTTGTTCAAGTTTGTGTAGTCCACACACATACGCCAAGTGTCGTTTTTCTTGAGAACCAGCACTGGATTAGCCAACCACTCCGGGCGAAATACCTCCACGATAAACCCTGCGGCCAACAACTGAGCTACCTCTTCACCAATAGCCTTGCTCCTTTCTTCGTTGAAGCGGCGGAGAAACTGTCTGACCGGTTTGAACTTAGGATCTATATTAAGTGTGGGCTCAGCCAGTTCCCTCGGTACACCTGGCATGTCAGAAGGCTTCCATGCAAAGATGTCCCGGTTCTCACGGATGAACTCGATGATCACGCTTTCCTATTTGGGATGCAGGTTAGCGCTGATGCTGAACTGCTTGGATGAATCGCCAGGAACAAAATCAACCATCTTAGTGTCTGTGGCCGATTTAAACTTCAATGCCGGATCGTGCTCTATAGTTGGCTTTTTCAAAGAAGTCATGTCTGCCGGATCAACCTTGTCTTTGTAAAACTTCAGCTCTTCCGTGGCACAAACCGACTCAGCGTAAGCCGCATCACCTTCCTCACATTCCAAAGAAATCTTCCTGCTCCCATGTACTGTGATGGTCCCCTTATGACCTGGCATCTTAAGATGCAGATAAACATAACACGGCCTTGCAATGAACTTGGCATAAGTCGGTCGCCCAAACAGAGCATGATACGGACTCTTGATTTTCACCACCTCAAAAGTCAATGTTTCTGACCTTGAATCATGATCATCTCCAAAGGCCACCTCTAGGGCTATCTTGCCCACTAGATATACAGATTTACTGGGCACCAGACCATGAAAACGGTGTTCGACGGTTTAAGATTCTTATCTGTCAACCCCATATGGAGGAAGGTGTCATAGTAGAGAATATTGATACTGCTTCCCCCATCCATGAGCACCTTGGTGAACTTATACCCCCCAATTTGAGGTGCCACCACTAAAGCCAGATGACTCGGATTATCAACCCGGGGTGGGTGATTCTCTCTACTCCATAAAATGGGTTTCTCAGACCAGCGCAGATATTGAGGCACTGCTGGTTCAACAGAGTTCACGGCACTCTTGTGAAGCTTCTAATCATGCTTACACAAGCTAGTGGTGAAGACATGATACTGCCCACAATTCAACTGCTTCGGATTGCTCTGATAACCCGACTGCTGCTGTTGTTGATTCCCCTGATGGTTATAACCTCCCTGGTTGCCTTGGTTCCCTTGATTGCTATATCTAGTTTGATTGCCTTGAAATCCTGAACCGGAGCTACCGCCTCCATAACCCGGCCCATGAAAACCACCTCCTGAACCGCCGGGTGGGCCATTGTCGTACTGAAACATATTGGAGTTCTTGAATTCTCGCATGATATAACAATCCTTCCAAAGATGTGAAGCTGGCCTCTCCCTTGATGCATGCTTTGACAAGGTTGATTTAACAGGCGCGCCAGATTGGGGCCTGAACCTCCACCCTTCTGGGGCTGTTTACCCTTATGATGCTGACCGTTATCCTGAGCATTGGTGTTAGCCACAAAGTCCAAACTATTGTCTGCCTTGCGCTTGCCATTGTTCCCATGACCTGCCGGGTTATGCTGCCATCCCTTGGTGTTGCCGTTCTTCTTCCCTTTCCCCGGTTTGTCCTCCTCTGACTCAAGGTCTTTGGTATTATCTGAATCGGCATATTTCACCAAAGCGGCCATAAGCATTGCCTTATCATTGCAGTGACATTTGAGCCTTCCTAACTTCTGTTTTAGTGGTAGAAACCGGCAATTGCCCTCCAATGTTAACACTGCTGTGTCCGCATTGATGCGATCCGATGAATGCAGAATAGCTGAGACCCGCTTCACCCAATGGGTTGTAGACTCCCCATCCTCTTGAACACAAGCGGCCAGGTCCACAATCGACATAGGCTGCTTACAAGTATCCTTAAAATTCTGGATAAACCGGTGTTTTAACTCGGCCCATGATCCAACAGAGTTAACTAGTAAGCTCTTTAACCAAGTACGAGTTGTCCCCTCCAACATCATGGTGAAATATTTAGTGCACACTGCTTCATCCACATCTAACATCTCCATTGCCATCTCATAACTTTCAATCCATGACTCTGGTTGCAAATTGGCAGTGTAATTGGGCACCTTACGATGGCCTTTAATATCCTTGGGCAGTCGCACATTACGTAAAGCGGGGGTGAGACACGGCACCCCTAAGGAAATGAAGACCACACCTGGCTCCGCTGAAGCGGTAGGGCGAACCGGAGTAGGTTGACGAGCTGCATGCAAAGCTGCTAACTCGGCCTCTCGACGTGCACGACCATGATCCACCACATCCTGCGCATTAGCACCTCCACCTTCCGGGTTGTGCCCTCGCGGCGAGGTACGGTGACGTGCACTGCTTGATACAGCCGGTTCATCCTCCACGTGCCTGTTGTAGCTCCGGCTTGGATGGGGGTTGTCGTAGGTTTGTCACGGCAGATGTCCTAGAGAAAGGACTTAGTCGTGGAGCCATCGCTTTGGGTTAGCTTGAAGGGGTTAAAGCGGACACAAGGACGCAAGAGAGTTTATACTAGTTTGGCCCCTTCGATGAAGGTAAAAGCCTACGTCTAGTTGTGATGGAATTGATGGGGTTTCGATGACTAGGGAGCAAACAAGCTTCGCCTATGGCCGCCGGGTCGTCCCCTTATATACACGGGTGATGCCCGTCGGTCCACAGAGCCCCAATGCCGGTTCATACTCGTATCCGGGTTAGTCTCTCCTTATTCCTAACTTACAATACAAGTATACATATTAAGCCGGTTTACAGCTACAGGTCTTAAACCGACTACAGGCCTTGGGCCCTCATCTGCCTCTTTGGGCTTGAACACCTTTGAACTACTGATGAAGTTAACCCGGCCCAGGTAGGCCGGTTTACGCCCAGTAGTAATATCCCCAACATTAGGCCCCAGATTGATTTGAACGGGTTCATGTCAATCCTTTAGCAAAAAATCTTCGTCTTCCACATCTTCTTGTAGTTGTTGAACCACCGTGATGTCACCTTCTCTGGCTGCTATAAACCGACATGACGTCATCATAAAGACAACATTCATGATATCTTCTTTGTTTAATAGATCCGCGATAACCGAGGTGACAGCTCCGCTTCCAAGATTTATGGTCCCTTGATTCCCGCGCCTGACACATGTCTCTTGCCTTATAAATAGGACCGAAGGGTTACTTCTTTTTTCCCCTTCGTCCCCTTTCTCTTCGTCTTCCTCGCGTCGCCAGCTTCGGAGCTCCGCCACTACCATTGACCTCTACACCGTCTTGGGCCGCTACATCAACCTGAACGCACCAGAAAATCGCGGCGATCTTCCGCGTCTCCCTCAGCTCCGGTAAGTCCTCTGCTTTCCTCGACCTAGATCTGTTCTAGGGTTTCATGCTCTTGCGGTGCCCAATCAACTGTTCATACTCGTACCCAGACTTCTGGATAGATCTGTGAAACCCCGCTCTGATTAGCAGTAGCTTTTAGCATCCTCCTGTAGTTTCGTGCTCAAGGCCTTAGATCTCACATATTTTTCTGCTCATTGAATCAATACTGTTCTGCTTTAAGCTTTTGAATATTTTTTCCTCTATTCTGAACTGGCTTCAGATCCATCGTCGTAGAGGAAACATGTGAAATCCGTTTCTGTATACTTAGCCATCCACTATCTCAGCAGTCTTCATGTGTAGATCAGGCGGTTTAACCTTGTAGAAAAAAATTTCCAACCCGGTATATATCATTAGTCCCCTAGTTGAACCGCCAGATGTTGTTGCTTCATAGACTCTACGTTAGATAGATATGTCTTTGGTTTAACATTACACATACCAATATATCTTGATCAATGCATTTTTGAACCGGGATCTTCTACCTTGTAGATTTCCTCATGCCCAAGCAAGTGTATGAGTGCAATTGGGTTCCTTCTCACATCACAGAGGCTGAACTGGACGGTTTAGTCCTGATTGGCGCTTTAGGCAGTAAAGATACCATCCATTGGAGGGCTCCTGGCAAAGAATGCCCTCCCACACCTCGAGAAGGAGAAGTTGTTGTGTTCGTAGATCATTTAGCCCAGAGCTTTAAACCGCCCAGTTCTAAATTTTACCGGGATGTTTTAGCCGATTTCCAACTCCATCCTCAAGATACTGGCCCCAACTCTGTGACAAATATGTGTCAATTTCAACTACTCTGTGAAGTGTTCTTTCAAGAGGAGCCCACAGTGGAATTATTCAGAGACCTTTTCCATATAAACCGCCGTACTGAATTTACTGATGGCTCTAACACGGAGTTGGGTGGTGTGGCGATTCAGAAGAGGAAAGAGGTCACATACCCTCATGCCAAGCTGCACAGCCACCCTAAAGAATGGAATCAGACATGGTTCTACTGCAAAGATACCTCCCCTGCTAGTGAGAATCCCTTGCCTGGCTTTCGTCCGGAGCGGCTCAGCAATACACACCCTTTTCCTCAAAGATTGTCTGCCCAGGAGAGAAGCAAATATGCTCCCCAACTGTCAAAGCTCAGAGCCTTTATGGCCAATGGTTTAACAGGGGTTGACCTTGCTCGCTGTTGGATATCATGGAGCATACTGCCCCTTAGTCTGCGCTCCGGTTTGATGTGTGAGTACACTGACAGTGTTTATGACCCACTGCGACATTCAAAAATCCAGCTCTCTGATGAAGAAATCATAGAAGCTGTGAATAAGATGCTGAATGAACCGGAACACGTCTGTGCTAAAACCGGCCTGCTTCCCTTCTGCGCCACCAATAAACCGCCAGCTGTAAGACTTTGATTTTTCTCTTTGCTGAATTTGCTTATTGATATGTCTGGTCATTGTTTAATATCAGTGTCTGTGTAATTAGAGCGATGATCCGTTTTGGAGCAAAAAACTTCCGAAGGAGAAACCAGAAAAACCAGCCAAACCAGAAAGAACAACTTGGCAAAAGACCGAAGCTGTGAAGAAAACTACCTCCAGGAAAAGAACCACGGCATCTTCTAATCCGGCCCCTGATAATGATGCGGATAATCCGAACTTTGAGGTAGATCTTGACTCACTTGGTTTATTTTTCATGCATCTTATTGATGATGATATTTGTCAGGATGAAGCCGAAGCCAGCCACGCGGATGTCACAGAGGTAATTATTCTCTCTTCCGATTTAGTAACCTTGCCTTCACAAAAAATCCATCAGGCAAACCGGAAAGTTAAATTTTCTCATCCTCTTGCTTATTTCGATGCTAAATTTCTTATGAAGACCCAACAACACGAAGCCCGTCGCACAACCCGGCACAGCGGCCAGGTAGTTACCTCCGCCTATTTACCGAACAGTCCGGTTCGGAAACGTCATTCAGAGGTCTCTAATTTGCTTGTCAGTGCTTGTCCTGAAGCGGGCTGCTTTCGTCAACCTCTTAATCCGTCTAACTCCGATTACCAGGTTACTTCCCACTCATCTTCTGGCGAGTCATCGGCGACTCAGCTCCCACCGCTCAAAACGGTGCTTGGGTGAGCTATACTTATTGTGATATTCACAGTATATCGCCTTAGAACCTATGTTGTATTTGATTTTGTTTATTCTCCTCAGGGCCAAACCTCGGCCAAGCAAGAAAGCCCGCCTGGATAAAGCGGTCGAAGAAAATGTCATTCTTGAATCAGGCAAGACACCTAATGTTGAAGCGGCTGTTCCTGAGGATGCGCCCAATGACCCACCGCAACAAGACGACAATCTTATTGCTGAAGAGAGACCTACTGATACCTCAGGTCCTATCAGTCAGCCCATAGGTTCCATCCGGATTGAAAGCTCCACCGGTCGAGCCAAACATGCTGATAAGCCAACAGCCCCAGTGTAAACCGGCGGTACCCAAGATGATGATGTTTTCATTACTGGCACCGGCCATACTGAACCAAGCAATCCCGTCGCTTTGTCCAAACATTCTGCCAGGGAAGAATTTGCTGGCTTTGGCAAAAGCAAGTGGAATGCTAACCTGACAACTTATGCTTCACTGAACGCCCAAGATATCCATTCCGGTTATTTGAACCGGTTGTATACTAGTCGCGACTATGAAGCCGGTCTGGTAAATATGATGAAAGAAAAATATGAGGTAACTTCCATATACTCCTTCCTGCTTATATGCTTCAATTCTTGCTGTCTCTCCTAGCCCCTAAGGGCCTGTTTGTAATCTTCTTTCAAACTGGGACTTACTAATGTAAACTTTAATGCTTTGAAATTCGCTGATGTAGCCCCCAAGGGCCGGTTCAACTTCGCGTAGTTAAACCGGTACTTTCAAGTAATGGAAATTGCTGTATCAGAACGTATGTGAACAAATAGCCATTAGCCCCCAAGTGCCAAGTTGAATACTTGTATTGATCTTGGGACTTTGTAAGCAATTGAAAGATGAAGATCGAATATGCATTAGCCCCCAAGTACCAAGTGCATAACTTGTTATGTGGTTGGTAGTTCAATCCTTGTACTGTTTTGTTGAAGCATATAATTGTCTATATGCAGGATGAGCTGAAGACAAAAGAAAACCAAATCGCCAATCTCCAAGAAAACCTGAAAACCCAACAGGCTGAAACCTCCAAAGCAAAAGATGAATTGGCCAGCGCTTTGAGCGGCATGGAACAACTTAAGGAGGACTTCAAGAAGAAATGGGCGGATTGGGCCACTGAAAAATCCGCTTTAATAAAACGAGCAGAAGACGCCGAGGCTGCTCTCAAACCGGTGGCGGATGAATTGACCGGCATATAGCGGCACGTGCATACTATGACTACTGCCATCTTTGGTAAGCCATTTTGACTTCTGAACTGATTTGTCCTTCTTACCGAATTGCCGGTTTAACCTTTATGATATTTCAGGGACACGTACTGGTCACTTGGGTTCAGATGTGCGGAAAAAATTGAAAGCCGTCTACACGTTGGTCGAACAGCTGTATACTGGTGCGCAGCGGATCATCTGTACCGCATCTCACAACAAACCGGCGCCGACTTTGATTCAAGATACCCTGATGAAGCTGTCAGTGCTTCCCGCCCGGGTTGAAGAGCTGAAGAAATCTTCTGCTCGAACCGGTGCAATTAATGCCTTAATGCGGGCCAAAGCCTGGGTGCCAGATTTTGATCCTATTGAAGCGGCTCAGGGCTATCCCATCTTGAAAGAAGATGGGTCAGAATTCAGTGAAGCGGATCAGCGAGCCATAAACCGGGAGGTGCGCCCGCTAGCTTGTCAACTGGTTGAAGAGGCAGACTTGTCGCGATATCAAGCTCAATATGATAATCAGAACAAGCGAATAGCTGCCCCAGTTCATGAATCAGAAAACCTTATCCCTCCAATCCGTAAGCACACTTATGCTCCCGATATTGATCCGTCCTTGCTGATCCACGATGAAGCTGTATTTCAAGCATTAATGGGAATCGACTGGACAACTATTGATTTCCAGCCGCTGGGTAGAGAAACAGAGGCTGAAGCGGCGCAGGATGATCCACAACCATCAGGCCAGGCTGGTGACCAGGTCTGAACCGGAAGCCGGTTTGAAAACTGTCTTTCTTTCAAGAAACAATGATGTTATTATGGGCACCGTGTTGCCTTGTAATAGACTAGCTGATGCTTTTGATGTTGGATATGCCGTTGTGCATAATTTATTTGGCCTGTAGTGATGAACTTTCCAAAGCGTTTTTCTGCACTAAAAACTCTTGAAGTACCACCGCGGTTGTACCGTCTGGCGGAATATGATGTCTGCATATAGGAAGCCAAAACATCAAAAAATTCTTAAGTATATGATCGAATTTTTGCGATACATAATACCTGCCATTGTTGAACATGAAGTTGTCTTGGCCAATCTTGAAGCGAAGCTTTGCAAACCCACACTGTTGGAGGAGATAACAGCTCCTGTATATATATGACGCCGGTTTATCAGGTGAACCGTGCCGGGTTATAATAAACTCCGTATTACTCCATAAGAGGATGTTAACCACCGGGCAAATAGTCTCCAGATTGACGTGAACTGTGTTCCGTCAATCGATTAGTTCAAAAACTTTGTCGGTTTAAAAATGTAACAAAAAAGCAAATACCCCCCTTCAAAGAAAAAGTATAAAGAAAATGCAAAAAAGCTTTTCCATGGCCGAACACGACCAAGCTCCCGTTAGGTGTAACTATGGTTCTAGTCAGCCAGGTCCCCAAATGAAACCGTGGCATTTATGCCGATCAAGTGGCATGGTCATGGTTCGGGTTCAACCAAGCCCCCAAGTGATTCTGTGGCCTTAGGCCGACCAAGAGGCATGACTGGTTCAGACGTGACCAAGTCCCCAAGTGATCTGGTGGCTTTCTCCTATCAGGAGGCATGGTATTGGTTCGGACACGACCAATCCTCCAAGTGATATGATGCTTTTGTAAAGCTAACTCAAGGGGTAAACCGGAGGCCGCTTTAGAGCAACTCCGTGTAACCTCTGCTAACTCAAGGGGTGAATCATGACGGATATCACTGGGGAGAACCGCCTCTGCTCCATAAACCATGAAGAACGGTGTGTATCCTGTTGATCTGTTGGGTGTTGTATTGATGCTCCATAACACAGATGGTAATTCTTCTACCCAACAACCCGGCATTCTCTGCAAAGGAACCATGAGTCGGGGCTTAATACCTCTCAAGATCTCTTGATTAGCTCTTTCTGCTTGGCCATTGGACTGTGGATGCGCCACTGATGAAACATCGAGCCGGATGTGCTCCCGTTCACAGAACTCTTTCATAGCACCTTTGGATAAATTGGTACCATTATCTGTGATAATACTATGCGGAAAACCAAACCGGAAATCACCTTTTTGATGAACTGAACCGCCGTGGCCACATCACACTTGCTAACAGGATCTACCTCCACCCACTTTGTAAACTTGTCAAACGCCACCAGGAGGTGGGTTTTCTTATCTTTGGACCTCTTGAAAGGCCCAACCATATCCAGCCCCCAAGTCGCAAACGGCCAAGTAATTGGAATCATTCTCAATTCTTGAGCCGGTACATGAGCACGTCTTGAAAACCTTTGGCAACCATCACATCGTCTGACCAGATCCTCCGCATCAGCATGAGCAGTTAACCAATAGAAGCCATGGTGAAACGCTTTAGCCACCAGAGACTTTGAACCGGCGTGGTGACCACAATCTCCTTCATGGATCTCACGTAAAATTTCACGGCCTTCATCAGGAGACATGCAGCGTTGAAAAGCTCCTGATACACTGCAATGATGTAACTCACCGTTGATAATAGTCATGGACTTGGATCGCCGGATTATCTGCCGGGCCAGAATCTCGTCCTCTGGCAGCTCACCCCGGTTCTTGTACGCCAGGTAAGGGAGCGTCGAATCCGGAATAACATGAATAGCTGCCACCAATTGAGCCTCCGGATCAGGAATAGCCAAATCCTCTTCACCTGGGACCTTGACCGACGGGTTGTGCAGCACATCCAGAAAAACATTGGGTGGGACCGGCTTGCGCTGAGAGCCCAGCCGGCTTAAAGCATCCGCCGCTTCATTTTTTCGCCGGTCCACGTGATCCACCTGATAGCCTTTGAAATAACCTGCCAAAGCATCCACTTCACGACGATATGCTGCCATAAGTGGGTCCTTGGAGTCCCAAGTGCCAGACACTTGCTGAGCCACAAGGTCCGAGTCACCGAAGCACTTAACTCGACTTAGATTCATCTCCTTAGCCATCCGGAGACCATGGAGCAAGGCTTCATACTCAGCTGCATTGTTAGTACAAGGGAACATTAAGCGGAGAACATAGCAAAACTTATCACCTCGTGGGGAAGTTAACATGACTCCAGCCCCCGAGCCTTCCAACTGCCTGGATCCGTCAAAATGGATGGTCCAATACGTGTGATCCGGCTTTTCTTCAGGTGCTTGCATTTCTGTCCAATCATTGATGAAATCAACAAGTGCTTGAGACTTAACAGCTGTCCGAGGGACATACTTCAAACCGTACGGCCCCAGCTCTATAGCCCACTTTGCAATCCGGCCAGTAGCTTCCTGGTTCTGGATGTTATCTCCCAAAGGAGCAGAACTGACTACCGTAATTGGGTGCTCTTGGAAGTATTGTTTAAGATTCCGGCTTGCCATAAAGACTCCATACACCAGCTTCTGCCAATGCAGATACCTTTGCTTGGACTCGATGAGTACCTCGCTGATATAATAGACTGGACGTTGAACCGGATGCTCCTTACCTGCCTCCTTCCGTTCTACTACAATAGCCACGCTGACCGCCCGAGCATTGGCAGCAACATATAGCAGCAACGGCTCCTTGTCAATGGGAGCGGCAAGCACCGGCGGATGGGCTAGTTGCCGCTTTAAAACCTCAAACGCTTCATCAGCGGCAGAACTCCAGACAAACTGATCCGTCTTTTTCAACATCTGATACAAAGGAATTGCCTTCTCACCAAGACGGCTGATAAACCGGCTTAATGCCGCAATCCGGCCGGCCAGTCGTTGAACATCATTGATACACTTTGGTTTATCCAGGGAGGCGATGGCCGTGATTTTCTCCGGATTAGCCTCAATTCCCCTGTTGGACACCAGAAAACCCAATAACTTGCCCGCCGGTACACCAAAGACACACTTGTCCAGATTAAGCATCATCTTGTATGTCCTCAGGTTATCAAAGGTTTCCCTCAGATCATCAATCAAAGTCTTCTTCTCCCTGGACATAACCACGATATCATCCACGTAAGCATGTACATTACGGCCAATCTGCTTGTGAAGACAATTTTGTACACACCGCTGATAAGTTGCCAGGGCACTCTTGAGCCCAAAGGGCATAGACACATAGCAGAAGGCTCCAAAAGGAGTTATAAATGCCGTCTTCTCCTGGTCCTTAACTGCCATTTTGATCTGATGATAGCCAAAATATGCATCCAAAAAACTTAAACGCTCACAACCCGCCGTAGCATCAATAATTTGATCAATACGGGGGAGGGCAAAAGGATCTGCTGGACAAGCTTTGTTAAGATCTGTGTAATCCACACACATTCGCCAGGTGCCGTTTTTCTTAAGGACCAGCACCGGATTGGCAAGCCACTCAGGGTGAAAAACTTCAACAATAAAGCCCGCCGATAAGAGCCTGGCTACCTCTTCTCCAATCGCCTTGCGTCTTTCTTCATTAAACCGGCGAAGGAACTGTTTCACCGGTTTGTATCTAGGATCCACATTAAGGGTGTGCTCAGCGAGTTGCCTCGGTACACCTGGCATGTCAGAGGGCTTCCATGTAAAAATGTCCCGATTCTCACGGATGAACTCGATGAGCGCGCTTTCCTATTTCAGATCCAAGTTGGCACTAATGCTGAACTGCTTGGACGAATCGCCATGTACGAAGTCAACAAGCTTAGTTTCTGCTACCGATTTGAACTTTAAGGCCGGATCATGCTCCGTGGTTGGCTTTTTCAACGGAGTCATGTCTGCCGGATCAACATTGTCCTTATAGTATTTTAACTCCTCGGTGGCACAAACCGACTCAGCATAAGCCGCATCTCCTTCCTCACACTCCAAAGCAATTTTGCGGCTTTCGTGAACCGTTATGGTCCCCCTGTGACCCGGCATCTTGAGCTGCAAATACACATAACAAGGCCGTGCCATAAACTTGGCATAAGCCGGTCGCCCAAACAGAGCGTGATATGGACTCTAGATTTTCACCACTTCAAACGTTGATGTCTCTGACCTGGAATCATGGTCATCCCCAAAGGCCACTTCCAGAGATATCTTACCAACGGGATACGCTGATCTACCGGGCACTACCCCGTGGAATACTGTATTAGACGGTTTGAGATTCTTATCTGTTAGTCCCATACGGCGAAAGGTCTCACAGTACAGGATGTTAATGCTGCTTCCTATATCCATGAGCACCTTGGTGAACTTATAACCTCCCACTGAGGCGCCACCACCAGAGCCAACTGACCCGGATTATCAACCTGGGGAGGGTGATCTTCTCTGCTCCATATGATGGGCTGCTCAGACCAACGTAGATAACGGGGTATGGCCGGTTCAACAGAGTTGACCGCCCACCTCTGAACCTTCCGGTTTCGCTTGTCCAAGCTAGTGGTGAAAACATGGTACTACCCACTACTCAGCTGCTTTGGGTTTCTCTGGTAACCTGACTGTTGCTGTTGTTGGTTGTAACCACCTTGGTTGTTCTGACTATTTTGACCATTATGTCCGGCCGGATTACCATTGAACCCTGAATGAGAACTTCCTCCACCGTAACCCGGCTCGGATCCTGAGCCACCGCCAGATTCGTGATCATACCGGAAATTATTAGAATTCTTGAACTCCTGCATAATAAAGCAATACTTCCAAAGGTGGTCTGCCGGCACCTCCTTCGTCCCATGTTTTGGACATGGCTGGTTTAACAGGTAGTTCAGGCGGTTTGGGTTAGGGTTGGGTGCTCCATTACAGTTCTTCGGTCTACCCTTGCGTCGCTGGCCATTGTCCTGTGCGTTGGTATTAGCCACAAAGTCCATGTTGCCATCCGCTTTACGCTTGCCTCCACCACCATTGCCTATCCAGTGATGCTGCTGACCTTTGGAGTTGCTGTTCTTCTTCCCCTTCCTTGTCTTGTCATCATCAGATTCGGGATCCTTGGTACTATCAGAATCAGCATATTTCACCAAAGCGGCCATGAGGGTCCCCATTTCGGTGCAATGACGTTTCATCCGCCCAAGCTTTAGCTTTAGGGGCCCAAACCGGCAGTTGCCTTCTAGGGTTAATACTGCGGTGTCAGCATTGATGCGATCTGAGGAATGCAACACTTGTGAGACCCGGCGCACCAAGTGAGTCGTTGATTCTCCTTCCTCCTGGACGCACGCAGCTAAGTCTACTATCGACATAGGCTGTTTACAGGTATCCTTGAAGTTGCTGATAAACCGGGCTCGTAACTGGGACCATGAGCTGATAGAATTAGCCGGCAAGCTTTTTAACCAAGTACGGGCCGTTCCTTCCAGCATCATGGTGAATTACTTCGCACATGCCGCGTCATCTACATCGAGCATCTCCTTGGCCATCTCATAGCTCTCCACCCATGTCTCCGGAGGCTGATCCGCCGTGTAATTCGGTACCTTGCGCGGGCCTTTGAAATCCTTGGGCAGGCGCATGTTCTGTAAAGCGGGGATAAGGCAAGGCAACCCCAAGGAACTGGAGGTAACACCAGGCTCAGTTAATGTGGTCGGACGAACTGGCGTGAGCTGCCAAGCCTGATGTTGTGCGGCTAACTCGGCCTCCCTGCGCGCGCGGGCCCGGTCCACCACTCCCTGAGCGTTATCAGCACCACCTATCGGGTTGTTGTCACGGGGTGTTCCCCGTCATTCGTTACTCGACACTGCTGGTTCATCCATATGTCTGCTATAGCTCTGGCTCGGACAGGGAGTCGAGTGGATCCGGTCACGGCTGTACGAATATGCTTCCTGTTGGGCCAAAGCTGTCCTCAGAAGCTCCTTAACCCGTCGCGTCTCTACTGCCTGCAGCGAGTCACCTTCAATTGGAATGGCCTCCAGTCGTGCAGCAGCGGCAACGAGATTGTCCATTGGGTTGGAGTAGTGACCTGGAGGTGTTAAAGTGGCCTGAGGTATGACGGTGTTTTGACGAGGCGGGTCCATCTGACAAGGCTGAACCGGTGCACCGGTCCCGGGGGCTCCTGGCCGGTTTCCCTCCAGTGGATTGCCGGCTCTTGGTCTAGGAGTGTTAAAAAGGTCTCTAGCCTCGAAAACCGGAGGTAAACGGGAACGGTGCTTCCTCCTCATGACTTCATGTGACGCGCTCTGGTCCAACATGAGCCGGTAAGCCTGGGCGTCTAAAGCGGCCCGCTCTGCGGCCATCCTCGCGTCCTCAGCCACCAGATCTGTCTTGGCCTGGGTGATCTGTTCCTTCACCTTTGCAATCTCCACGTTGTGAACATCCTGATCCGGTGGATTAACCTCCGCCACAAGCACAGCCAATGCATCAAATAGTTCTGATAGAACCTGAGCCGGCGGGCGCACAGGACCTCCTGCCCCGGCAGCCGTCGCTGCTGCTGAACCGGAAATCGTGGCCGCGGCTGTCGAAGAATGAAGCACTGCCTATGTTCCGGCCATGAATACTCCAACCCGATTGGGCAGATCAGAGGAGTCCGGAATACTGTCGCCATCGGAACAACTGCCAATCCGGCCATCTTGTAGTTGATAAAGAGATTCGGTTTCCCCGGTCGAAGATTTGTCATCAGAACGAACGACGGTTGCGTCGCGAAATTCCGATCCGTCCTCGTAATTCCCTCCATGGATGACTCCTACGAAGGCACGCTTCACGGCCGGTTTAACCCGGGTGGATCGCGCACGCTGAGCCGTCTCGACGAGGTCGGTGCATATGTCTTGCTCAGGGCCCGGTTCACCGATCTTGCCAATGAAAACGTGAATGCCACCAAAGGGGACCCAGTACCTGTACTCAATTGAGCCGGCCTCGGGGCCCCAGCCTGCATCATCGATGTAGAGCTTGCCGCGACGACTCTTAGTCATCCGGCTCACAACGTAGCCCTCGAGTCCTTCAAAGCGGCCCTCCAAGAACTTGAAACCATCGTGCGATAGCCCCACGGTGGGCGCCAACTGTCGTGGGTTTGTCACGGCAGATGTCCTAGAGAAAGGACTTAGTCGTGGAGCCATCGCTTCGGGTTAGCTTGAAGGGGTTAAAGCGGACACAAGGACGCAAGAGAGTTTATACTAGTTCGGCCCCTTCGATGAAGGTAAAAGCCTACGTCTAGTTGTGATGGAATTGATGGGGTTTCGATGACTAGGGAGCAAACAAGCTTCGCCTATGTCTCGAGTTGTTGTCTGTCCCTGAACCGCCGCCGGGTCGTCCCCTTATATACACGGGTGAGGCCCGTCGGTCCACAGAGCCCCAACGCCGGTTCATCCTCGTATCCGGGTTGGTCTCTCCTTATTCCTAACTTACAATACAAGTATACATATTGAGCCGGTTTACAGCTACAGGTCTTAAACCGACTACAGGCCTTGGGCCCTCATCTGCCTCTTTGGGCTTTAACACCTTTGACTACTGATGAAGTTAACCCGGCCCAGGTAGGCCGATTTACGCCTAGTAGTAATATCCCCAATAGGGGTGGAATGAATCCTCTCGCGACTATGCGAATAAGCCTGCTACTGGTTTAAAGCTGTTTGAAGGAGCTCTCTGAACCGTCGTGTCTCAGTCGCAACTGGTGACTCACCGTCGGTCGGGAGGGCTGCCAATCGTGAAGGGGCAGCCACAATGTTGTCCAAAGGGTTGGAGTAATGCCCTGAGGGCGTCGGAACATACTTTGGCACAACGTTGTTCTGACGAGGCGGGTCCATCATGCGCGGCTGAACCGGCGCTCCTGTTCCCGGTGCCTCCATCCGGTTTATCACTGGCTGGTTACTGGTTCCTGCTCCTGGTGTGTTGAAGAGATTTCGTGGCTCATAACCCGGCGGGAGGTGCGACCGGTATCTTCTCCTCATGACCTCATCTGAAGCATTCTGGTCCAACCAAAGCCGGTAGGCCTGAGCTTCCAACTCAGCCCGTTCTGTAGCCATCATGGCGTTCTCTGCCGCCAAGTCCGCTTTAGCCTGAGTTATCTGGTCTTTCACCTTTGCAATCTCCGCATTGTGCTGCTCTCGGGATGTGGCATCAACCTCTTCTGCCATCAACATTGCCGAAGCGTCGAACAAATCAGACAAAACTTGGGCCGGAGGCAGTGCAGAGCCCCTGCCCCTGCCGACATTACTGTTGTTGATCCGGAAAGCAATGTGTAACACCCCGGATGTAATTTACCTTATATGTATCCAACTCTTGCCATTTCCGGCCTAAGTTATTTTATTTTCCTTGGTGTCGGGTTTTTGTCTTCATGTGTTGTTATCCTTGTCATGCATCTCATATCATGTCATCATGTGCATTGCAATTGCATACGTGTTCGTCTCATGCATCCGAGCATTTTCCCCGTTGTCCGTTTTGCATTCCGGCGCTCCTATCTCCTCCGGTGCCCCTTTGTACCTCTTTTCGTGTGTGGGTGTTAAACATTTCCGGATTGGACCAAGACTTGCCAAGCGGCCTTGGTTTACTACCGGTAGACCGCCTGTCAAATTTCGTACCATTTGGACTTCGTTTGATACTCCAACGGTTAACCGAGAGACCGAGAAGGCCTCGTTTGTGTTGCAGCCCAACACCCTTCCAATTTGGCCCAAAACCCACCAAAAACCCTTCCATCATCTAGAGCGTTCGATCACGATCGCGTGGCCAAAAACCGTGCTCAATTTGGAGCCTCCTAGCTCCTACCTATAAAACTAGGTCTCCCCCGAAATTTTCGGGTCTCCCCTACCCTAAACCTAGATCCTCTCCCTCTCGCTGTGCCGGACACGTCCACTCTGCTCCGCCGCCGCCACGTGGCATCACCTGGTTCGTCCCGCCCGGCGCCCACATCGCCGCGCCCGCCGAAGCCCCCCGTGGCCTGTGGCCGGCCCGCCCGTGCCCGCCACCGGGCCAGAGGACCGCGACCCCGTCCTTGCGCGCCGCCCAGGACACCGGCGCTCCACCACCCGTCCGCACCGGGCCGGTCGCCGCCCCACGCCGGCGAGCAACGCCGCCTACCACGTCGCGCCACCACCAGGCCGCCCTCCTCCGCCGCCACCTCGCCGCCGCGGGCTGCCGCGCCACCGCCACCGCCACCGGCCACCTCGTCGCCGGCCCCGAGCGACCTCTCCTCCGGCCGGCCCGCCCTCTCCCTTGATCTCCAGCGACGTCGAGCTTGTTTTCCGGCGAACTGCTACAGTACCCGCTACAGTAGATCCAAATCTGAGATCTATTCCAGACGGTTGACTTTTCATCCCCGAAACCCTAATTTTTGGCAATCTTCATCATGTCGTATCTCTGCATCTGTAGCTCCGATTTGTGCGTCTAGCATATCCAAATGTTCGTCTCGACGAGTACATCATTACATCTCATTGCATGATTTTCATTTATGCTCATCTTGATGCCCAAAATGCTGTTGGAAGAGGGCTATGTGGTGAATTTGTCAAATCTGTTTCATGAAATAGCTATTTGTCATTTTTGCCATGATTAATGTGTGCATGTTATGATCCTGAGCTCTACATGTGTTTCGTCATATGCCATGCCATCTTTACAGAGGTGCTTGCCATGTATTTTTGTGATATTTGTGGTGACTAGCACAAGCTTGCAAAGTAGCGTAATCGGTAATGCTGATTTCAGGGGCTTAGAATTTCACTAAGTCCTTGTTCTGTTTTTGTCGTTATGCCATATGTTCATGTTGTTTCCTACTGATCCGTGCCTCTTTTGAGGATGATCAGTAATGATGTTTTGTTAACATTGTGGTGATCTATACATCCATGTCTTTGTTTGCATTTATGGAGCAACATAGCTTGAGTCAATCAAGCTCTACTTTTGCTATATCATGAATCATAGCAGATTGTTGACATGTTTAGCGATTTTGCCGAGGATGTTGCCATTGATCCGTGCATGCTATGTTGTTGTTCTTGCCATGTCTAGCTTCTATGCCATGTATTATTGATGGATGTATGCTTAGTTTGCCATGACATGCTCTGTAGTGAGTGCATCGAGCTCGTAAACATGCCTACTCGTTAACTGATTTGCATGCTCCAGTTTTCACTAAGTCTGAGATCTGTTTATGTTTTTGCCATGTTCACATGCTTGAAATTGTATTTTCTGATCCCTTTTGGCTCAAGGTCACTAAGGGACTTTTGTTAAGTGCTTTTAGTAGCTTCATTTCATGCCTTTCTTTTCCATGTTAAGTTTCTGTAGCATGTAGTTTTCATGCTCTAAAGTGTGCTTCCTGATGATAAATTCCAGACTTGTGTTGATTTCACGAAGTCTGAAACCTGTTATCATTTGCACTTTTGCCATGCTTGTTTGAACTTGTTAATGGATGAATTAGCCGTAGCTCAGTGTTCATCTTTTGTCAAGCATCATGAGTGGATCCCTGCCATGTATTTTGTTGTCATGTTTGATTGCTGTAGCATATTTATCTTGATGCATTTAGTTGGTCACTTGCTGATTATCGCAAACCGGTGCTATATTTGTTTTGCTTGCCATTTCCAAACCGTGCATCCTAATCCGGTGATCTTTATATCGATTTCAACCGAAATCACCTCACCTTTCTAGTGGCACTCTTGGATTTCCATGTTGGGGCCAGGTTCAATCATTCCTTGTCAAATCATGCATATGCATCGCATACCGCATCCCGCATATCATACCATGTTTGTATCATGTTGTTTGAGCATTGCACGTGGTTGATTGTGTTGCGTTTGCTTGTTGTTCTTGTTTGGGTAGATCCGGGAGATGAGTTCGCGAATGAGGAGCCCGTTGAGTTCGCTTACGAGGATCAAGTCAACTCTGACAACTTTGCAGGCAAGATGATCATACCCTCGAAATCACTTCTATCTTTGCTTGCTAGATGCTCGCTCTTTTGCTATGCCTATGCTATGATTCCTACCACTTGCTCATCATGCCTCTCAAATTGCCATGTCAAACCTCTAACCCACCATGTCCTAGCAAACCGTTGATTGGCTTGTTACCGCTTTGCTCAGCCCCTCTTATAGCATTGCTAGTTGCGGGTGAAGATTGGAGATCGTTCCTTGTTGGAACATTGTCTATTGTTGGGTTTATCTTAATGCATCTATATACTTGGTAAAGGGTGGAAGGCTCGGCCTTTTGCCTAGTGTTTTGTTCCACTCTTGCCGCCCTAGTTTCCGTTATATCGGTGTTATGTTCCCGGATTTTGTGCTCCTTACGCGGTTGGGTTATAATGGGAACCCCTTGACAGTCCGCCTTGAGTAAAACTCCTCCAGCAATGCCCAACATTGGTTTTACCATCTGCCACCTAGCCTTTTTCCCTTGGGTTTCGCGGACTCAAGGGTCATCTTTATTTTAACCCCCCCCCGGGCCAGTGCTTCTCTAAGTGTTGGTCAAACTGAGCGATGTACGGGGCTACCAGGGGCAACTCTGGGCTGGCCTACCCGACGTCTGGCTCATCTAAGTGTGCCCTGAGAACGAGATATGTGCAGCTCCTATCGGGATTTGTCGGCACATTCGGGCGGTGTTGCTGGACTTGTTTTACCATTGTCGAGGATGTCTTGTAACCGGGATGCCGAGTCTGATCAGAATGTCTCGGGAGAAGGAATATCCTTCGTTGACCGTGAAAGCTTGTGATGGGCTAAGTTGGGACTCCCCTACAAGGATTTGAACTTTTGAAAGCCGTGCTCGCAGTTATGGGCAGATGGGAATTTGTTAATGTCCGGTTGTAGATAACATGAAACTTAACTTAATTAAAATGAATCAACCGCGTGCGTAACCGTGGTGGTCTCTTCTTGGCGGAGTCCGGGAAGTGAACACGGTGTTGGAGTAATGCTTGACGTAGGTTGTTCTAGGATCACTTCTTGATCATAGTTGTTCGACCGTGCTTTTGCCTTCTCTTCTCGCTCTCTTTTGCGAATAGGTTAGCCACCATATATGCTAGTCGCTTTCTGCAGCTCCACATCATACCTTGCCTTACCTAAAAGCTTAAATAGTCTTGATCGCGAGGGTGCGAGATTGTGAGTCCCCGTGACTCACAGTTTACTTCCAAAACCAGATGCAGGGACCGACGATACCATTTCCAGACGATGCTCTTGAGCTCAAGTGGGAGTTCGATGAAGACTCTCGCGGTTACTATGTGCCTTTCCCAGATGATCAGTAGTGGTGCCCAGTTGGGGCGATCGGGGACCGTGTCGCATGTGGGGGTTGATCTTTATTTTGGTACCGTAGTCGGACCATGAGTGTATTGGATGATTGTAATGTTATTCATGTATTTGTGTGACGTGGCGAGTGTAAGCCAACTATGTATCTTTTCCCCTTTTATCTATTTACATGGGTTTTTGTGAAGGTTACCTTACTTGCGACATTGCTTTCAATGCGGTTATGCCTCTAAGTCGTGCTTCGACACATAGGAGATATAGCCGCATCGAGGGCGTAACACATTGCCGCGGCAGTAGAGGAGTGATGCACTGGCTGTGTACCGGCCATGAAAATAGTGACCCGGTTTGGCAGATCGAGGGGGTCCGGAATACTGTTGCCATGGGAACCTACACTAATCCGGCCGTCCTGCAACTGATACAATGATTCGGTCTCTCCAGTTGAAGACTCTTTAGCAGAACAGACAACGGCTTCTCCATCAGATGCCGGTCCATCCTCATATTCCGCCCCATGGATGACGCCTACGAAAACATGCCTTGCTGCGGGCTGAACTGGGGATGGGCTTGCTGTCAGGACCCGGATTCTAAGTCACACCGATCTAGCCTGTAACACCTCATATCAATTTGCGGCCTCACGCACGGTATTCCCACGGGTGTCGCCTTACCATGGCCCGGGACCGTTTGTGTCTTTTGGCTCACGTATATGATAGTGTCGCTAGCATCCATATGACAGAGAACCCGGGCTGACATGACTAGTTGTGAACCCAAAGTGGCACTAACTTACGGGGACAAGCATACATGAATCAACATCGAGCATGTCGTTCAACAGCGTGTGAATCCGCGCTGTAGCACTAGGCTAATAGGACTCCGGGAACCTGGGCTATAGCAGGCTAGGCCAGACTCCGGATGTCACCGCGTGACATTTCCCCGAAGAGACAGACACAGGAACGAAGTGAGTCACATGCCGGCCAGTCAAGTGCTCCGGAGCAGTAGTGCTGGGCTAGCAGGACTCCGGTGAACCAAGCTGTAGCGGACTACTATGGCTCATGGAAGCACAAGACTACATTTCCCCATAAGAGAGGCTACCAAGGATACCCAACTAGGTTGTCGGATCCCACACATACCAAGTATTTCAATCATACACACAATATGCTCGATATGTGTAAATACAACATGGCATCACAACATAACTCTACGACTCAAGTATTTATTCACTAGGCTCCGAGGAGTGAGATATTATAAGCATGGGTCTCATGACCCAACATTCAGAGCATACAAGTCAAAGCACATGTGGAAGCTTAACATGTCTGAGTACAGACATCTACAAATGAAAAAGGCTGAGAAGCCTGACTATCTACAAGACCCTCCCAAGGATACAAGATCGTAGCTGAGGTAACAGGCTAAACGTCGAAGTCCACGCGGAACTACTAGCGAGACTGAAGTCTCTCTGCAAAACATAGAATAGGCAAACATGAGTACAAATGTACCCAGCAAGACTTACATCAGAACTAACTACATATGCATCGGTATCAACAAAGAGGTGGTGGAGTTTGACCGTAGCAAGCCAGCTTTGACTCGGTGGCTATCCTGAACTACGACTTCAAGTAACTCTGTTGAGGTGGCGCGCACGAGTCCACATATTCACCATATCAATACTCCACTATGGATCCGCTCCCGTCTCCCTACGAGAACGCCATCCATAGCACTCACGCTTATCTTGCGCATTTTAGAGTATCCACTTTCACTTGTCTATGAACGGTGCAAGGGGTCCAAGTTTCCATATCCGAGGAATCCGGCTATTCGAATAGATAATGATACCCCTGCAGGCGTGTACTTCTTCACACACGCTCTCGCCACTTACCACCATGTACACATCGTGTATCTCGGCAACCTTCAAGCGGAAGCCTGGCGAGGGAGTCGGCCATGACCTGACTAACCGACAAGTCTCTAGTCCAGGTTTATCGCCTATTCGGGTTCCATCCGCAAGGAGATCCGGCCGGGGTGTCGCTCACGGCCCCAAACGATGTGTGCAGGGTTCCCAAGCCCACCAGCCGGGTGCCACTTGGTACACCGTGCCACTGTGCCTAGTCTGTCCCAAGCCCACCTGTACCAGGTGCCACCTGGTAGACTACTAACACTACCTACAAACACCAGAAACTAGTTGCAACTCCTGGACAGAGATCAGGTTGATTAATAAGTCAAGAGAGCTTGGAGTGCCCAGAGCCCAATGTGTGGTAGTAACTGTTCATGGATCACAAACACAGAACTCAGTTCCTGAGGACGGCTACAATGAGACAACCCACCATGTACTCCTACATGGCCTCTCACCGCTACCTTTACCAAATCATGTTCACACACTTAGCTCTCAACGGTAGGACATGTTCACCATGTTCCAATTCATTCTCGATGAATCAGACCCGACTCAACTCTAAGCAGTAGCAGGCATGACAAACAAGCATGAATGAGTAGGCACATCAGGGCTCAAACAACTCCTACTCATGCTAGTGGGTTTCATCTATTTACTGTGGCAATGACAGGTCATGCAGAGGAAAGGGGTTCAACTACCGCAGCATGTAACAGTTGAAACGTTGTTGTCCTAATGCAGTAAAAGAGAGCAGGAGTGAGAGAGTGGGATTGTATCAGAATGAACAAGGGGGTTTTGCTTGCCTGGCACTTCTGAAGATAGCATTGAGTCTTCATCAGTGTCAATGGTCAAATCATCGGAACGTCATCTACTGAGAGGGGACAAACACCGGCAACAGAGGGAAACACAATCAATGCAATGCACAATATGATGCATGAATGTGACATGGCAATATGCTATGAATTGAGATAATGCAGCTAGCAACAAGTGCAAGGGTGTCCATTTGAACCAAAGGTTCAAATGCAAACTCTAGTTTGAGCATTTAAAATGCCATTTGAATGTTTTCACTTATACAGTAGATACAAGTTAGTTTTTCATGCATTAAAGTAGCATAAATGGATAGATTGGATTTTTCTGATCATTTTTCATATATAAATTATTTCATTCTGAGCTACGGTTGATTTTATATGATTTTTAGAAGTTTTGGGCCTTTTCTGAAAATAATAAATCATTTAAGATTTATTTAAATTCCAGAAAGGAATTATTGTGTCAGCATGACCTCACAGTGACGCTAGCAGGTCAATGGCTTGGTCTAGGTCAAACCTGACTAGTGGGGCCCACTGGTCAGTGACCAAGTGCTGCCTAGGTCACACACAGGTAGGGTCGGTCAAGGCCACGTAAGCGAGGTCAACGCTGACGGGTGGGGCCACTGTGATTAACTAAAGTTAAACAGGAATTAAACTCTTGCTTCACAGTGACCAAAACGACGGCGGCGCGGCTTGGATTTGAGCTTCGGACGGTGGTTTGGCGCTGAGCACACAGGGGAGGAGCTCTTGCTCGTCCGCATCCAAAAGACCGGACGGGAGGCCGCGGGGTGGCCGGAAACGATGCCAGCGACGAGGTTTAGCAGCGGCCGAGCTCGGGCTCAAGCGGGTGCGGGGTTTCAGCGCGGGCTAGAGCAAACGGCGCGGCGTGTTCGCTTCTCGGGGACGCAGTGAGCATGTTGGTGGTGCTGGGGCAAGCAGGAGAGCGCAGGACCATCGAGCTCGTCGGCCATGGCTGTGGCCAGAGTTCGGGAAACGACGGGAGCGACACTACAAGGCACGGCAGGACGAGAAGCTGGGTGCTCCGGGCTTCTGGAAGCATTCTAAGCGCGATGACACAACCGGGCGCGAGCCTCAGTGGCTAAAACGACGGCGGCAACATGGCCGGCGGCGAGGAGCTATTGGCTTCGGTGAGAACGAGGCTACGTGGCGTAAACTAGGTGGGGAAGAGAGGGGTTCAGATCAGGAGATCACAGCGGTCACGTAGAGAAGCTCAGTGGGCTCGGGGAAGGCCGACCGACGACGAATTTGACGGCGGCGATCATCGGGGCAGAGGTTGATGACGACGGCGATGGCGACGTTCTAGGGCGTCCCGAGATGCATGGCTCGATGTGTAGGATGTAGAGAACGAAAGAGGAGCTCGGGGACACGTCCATGGGGCTAGGGCAGGCCGGTGGCCGTGGTGGCAGCGATCGGTGGCGACCGTGGCATTCGGCTGCGGGAGAGAGAGCGAGACAGAGAAGGGGAGAGGAGGTGTGGGGGATCCATACGGCTCCAGGGGGGCCGCGTGGCATCTCCAGACCGTCGAGGGGGGGCGGCAAGCAGGAGGTGGCCGGGCAGCGGGCGGCGCGCGTCGGGCACGCGCCTGTTCTTCTGGCAAGGAGCAAGACGACAGGAGGAGGCCAGTGGCTGGGCCGCCAGGTGGGCTGGCCAGCTGGGCCGTGATACGTAAGTCAGGTAAGTCCCTCTCTTTTCCTATTTTGTTTTCTTTTCTATTTCTGTAATTTTGTTTCTAATTTAGTAAAAATACTAAACCACTTGGTAAAATCCTGAAAATAATTTAGGCACCTTTGAAATATTTCCCAACAGTCCTCAAGTACTTTGAGGATTATTTTTACAAGTAAAAATATTTATAACATTTAAATGTCCAAATTCAAATACTTATGTATTACTTCAAAAAACCAAAGTGTCCTAGAAAAATCTGCACCATTTTTGGCAGAGGTTCTAGACCAATCCAAAGATGATGAACATTTTTGGGAAGGCATTTTGGGTTCACTCAAAATATTTTTATTTGAACCTAGTTGAATTCTTTCTGATGCTAGGGTTTGGTCAATCCCCATTTCAACTTAAATAGAATTTAAACATGATGCAACAAGATGCAAAACACCAGGCGGTACCAGCAGCTAGGGATGTGACAACTCACCCCCACTAAGCAAAAATCTCATCCTGAGATTCAGGATGTGAGGTAAGAAGTCAGAGGGGTCACAAGCTAACACGATCTTCATGATCCAATAGCCCTTCTCGGAGATGTTGATCCACTACATCATATTGATTATGACATCCTTTCCTTCGAGAACTTCATCCAACATGGTGACAAGAGAGCAAGACAACCTCACAAGAATGGATCATCGATCTTAATGAACACAAGATCAACTCACGGAATGAGACGTAGAAACATCCCTTGAGCTGAGACGCAAAACACACATCAGAGATGATGGATGAGAAACATATGACAAAGGTTCAAATTGGTATGCAACAATAACACGCTTAATAGATGGTGAGGGGGTTGCAAAGTAGTGAGGAGTTAAATTGCCCATGATACCATAACGGGACACCTCGGGGAAGGTGACTCGTAGAATTATTCCCTTAGGTGGCAAAAAGAATTACTTTTGATACAGAGATCATTGAAACTCTCTATACCAGCCTAAGGAAAATCACAATTGATCGTTTGAATGAATTCGAAAGAATGGCATACTTAGTTTGGAGAGGAAACTAGAGTTATAGGACAACTCGGCAACGGAAAGCACATTCCAATTGATACTGAGGATATAACCCAATGACTGAGCGCTCTCTCAAGAACTTGAGCATTTCCATATTCATCAAGGTTTTACCAACATCCGTGCCGAGGATCCTGGCAACACATCATACTACCATGATAAACGGTGATGGAGGATGCAGATGCAAGGAGGACATCACTTTCTCAGATTTTTCCTTAGCAATGCCAAAGAAGCAACTCTGGATGATCGACCGAGAGACATTTAGCACTCCACTTCTAATGTTCTCCTTGATGTACTAGGTACCATGGTCAATGCTTAAAAGCATCAACATGGCCATCAAGTAAAGTTCAGACTTCGGGAGCACAAAAATCCATAAGGAACAACTTGTGGATTAAGTCATACCAAATCCTCATGGAGAAGATGGTCGACTTGCTCGTTCAAGATACTACAATAATAGGTCTTCCCGCTAGGTGTGTCGGCCAGAACATCAACCTCGTCGGGACCTACATCATAGATCTTGGAAATGTTCCAGCCATCATATATGCCTGAGATTCAGATCTGGCTGGTAACAGGATTTTTCAGACAACATGACTAGAAAAGAAAATGAAAGTTTGCAACACAAATCGATGAGATGATGTTGCGAGATTCTCTGGAAATGAACTACGGTAGCATGCTCCAAAACATGAGATGGTTCTGCTAAACACTTGTGAACACGCTGTCCCACACAAGCATGACCACGTAGTAGTCTTACAATGAAACACTACCAAGTTCAGGTTGGGAACCATCATCGAGGATAACAAAGTCCTAACATAAGTCATGATCCTTAAGAAGGAACTTCTTCTCCTTGAACAAATCAATCAGTGGCTTCATGTGCTAGGGATACATACAGAATGAAGATGATCAGTCTATCAAACCATAGAATACTTCCCACATGCATGACTAACTTGGGATGATTCCAGAGGAAGCAAAACAAACTTTCTCAAATTCATGGCGGCAACTTGAACCTAATGCACGTGAACTTGGAGAAAATCACTTTTTACACCGAACATATGCTTCATGAGCTAGCATGAAGAAATGCTTTCAAAGTTTTCCATCACTAGCTTAATGTTCAACATGAATCATGGACAAGATGAGAATATTGCCGATGGGCTCAACAACAGGTCATCCAAATTTCCATGAAGATGGAATTCCACAACTATGTGAACAAGGCGATAGCATTGGTCAAACCCAAAGAATATAATGGTGTATGCTTGAGGGATCAACCACGAGTAAGAAAACATTATGAACATCATTAGTTCTGATTTGATTTGATGATAGCCCATAGTCAAATCAAAGTTTTGATACGACAATAGGTCCAACAACTGATCACAGGGACCAATCGATGAAGATATCATCTATCTTCAACACATGCAAATATATCCCTTGAGATGAACTAAGCTAGCAAGCTTTTATCTTCCAACTCTCCAAGTTATTGTTTAGCTTAACCAACTAGCTCAGGGGGTAACCGACACAGATTCTTGGAGAATGGCTGGTTTGCAGGAACCCAACTTGATAACGAACTCCACAGAGTGGTCAGGTGACAACCTGGTAATACTTCCGAGAAGATATTCGGGAAATCACGAACCACTGACATGATACTCAGTTTGAGATCAATCTTGGTTTTCAGGGCAAGACGATATGATCAAAAGAGCAAGGGTTTGGCAAAATCCTAACCCGTTGATCGAAGAGTGCACCAGGAAATAAGGACTAGGTAGCACGATCAATCCTAGAACAGTGATTCAATAACCAACACGCTAAGAGTGAGAGTATTTTCCATTAACTACCAAGCAACGAGGTTGCTAGGAGTATTGATTTCACACATCACAGTTCACTTGTCGGCATTCCGGTTACAACAACACGGGACCGAGGAATGGATAATGATGGAGAGAAGTATCACTTCGTCAAGAGTTCATAAGAGGTGGTGCAATTCTCATGGCAATCCTGACATAAAGGGGGTAATACTCCGAGGTAGAGCAGAACAAAAGCTGGATTGGCATTTGATCTGCGGGATACAACTACTTTGACCCAATCCTAGAAGTGGACGAGGTACTAGAGTTTGTTTCTCCTAGTCATTCCAGAATAGAATGGCTTTTCGGACCACAAGAATAATAGGCATCGATGAACATGAATGCACAACTATTCCTGACTATCATTTGATAGACTAGGGTCGGAATACAGCTGAGGTGGGTCAACTGAAGGAACATATAACTTTCTGAGTTGTGGATGCATAGATTAGTATGTCGAACCAAGTTCAACATGTTTCCTCCGGATAACCCATGCAGAGAGGTAGGATTGGCAGAGTCACAATATAGAATGGGGAACTCATCGAGAGCACTCCTGTTGTGATCTTTTGATCCAACAACTTCTGTCATAAGTGGTTCATAGTATTTGGAAGAAGGAAATACCACGGACCTCAAAGACTATCACAAAGATTACTAATATCCTAAAGGTACGAGAAACACTATCAACACGAGGTAAGTAGAGTAGATCTTGGGTCAAGAACCCAGAAATAGAATACCTACATACGAAATAACATCATGGGATGCTTTCGAGAATGATGGCCATAATCATCACACTGGTAATACCAAACATGGCTAGATTACTAACTCTAAGATACCCTAGTGTCATAATAACAACTCCAACATATATGTTGAGGCAATAGAGTACCTCAACTCACCGATTAGTGTGCTTAATCTAGCCCAAAAGGACATCAGGAACGGGAAGAAGGGATTTGCAGATGCATCAGACTGTTTAGAAACCTGGGATGACTCGGACAGCATAACGACTGTAAATGCTCAAAATGATTTTAGACATCCTGCAAAAAAGGGTGGCATAACCACTCAACATCACAATATCAAGATTCTGAGGCCAGCTATGAACATATCGAAGTAGTAGGAAGTGAACTGAGGCTTGAATCCATCAATCCTACAAGTCTATAGATTAGTAACACGTGATCCTGATAGAAAGATGAGAAGCCTAGTTCTTAATCCCCGTAGAAGAGAAGAGGGTGACTCAGATCAGAGGGCATGAGGTATAAGGAGTAAAAAGAGCCTTACGTTCCCATCCACAATCAATTCCCTTATATAACTAAAGCATTCCTAGACTTAGCTTCGACTAGCTTGGCTTGGTAATCCTACAGGCAGTCAGGCTCGGATACCAAAGCTATCAGGACCCCGATTCTAAGTCACACCGATCTAGCCTGTAACACCTCATATCACTTTGCGGCCTCACCCACGGTATTCCCACGAGTGTCACCTTACCATGGCCCGGGACCGTTTGCGCCTTTTAGCTCACGTATATGATAGTGTGGCTAGCATCCATATGACAGAGAACCCGGGCTGACATGACTAGTCGTGAACCCAAAGTGGCACTAACTTACGAGGACAGGCATACATGAAACAACGTCGAGCATGTCGGTCAACAGCGTGTGAATCCGGGTTGTAGCACTGGGCTAACAGGACTCCAGGAACCCGGGCTGTAGCGGGCTAGGCAGGACTCCGGATGTCACCGCGTGACATTTCCCCGAAGGGACAGACACAGGAACGAAGTGAATCACATGCCGGCCAGTCAAGTGCTCCGGAGCAGTAGTGCTGGGCTAGCAGGACTCCGGTGAACCGGGCTGTAGCCGACTACTATGGCTCATGGAAGCACAAGACTACATTTCCCCATAAGAGAGGCTACCAAGGATAAACAACTAGGTGGTCGGATCCCACACATAGCAAGCATTTCAATCATACACACAATATGCTCGATATGTGTAAATACAACATGGCATCACAACATAACTCTACGACTCAAGTATTTATTCATTAGGCTCCGAGGAGTGAGATATTACAAGCATGGGTCTCATGACCCAACATTCAGAGCATACAAGTCAAAGCACATGCGGAAGCTTAACATGTCTGAGTACAGACATCTACAAATGAAAAAGGCTGAGAAGCCTGACTATCTACAAGACCCTCCCAAGGATACCAGATCGTAGCTGAGGTAACAGGCTAAACGTCGAAGTCCATGTGGAACTACTAGCGAGACTGAAGTCTCTCTGCAAAACATAGAGTAGGCAAACGATAGTACAAATGTACCCAGCAAGACTTACATCAGAACTAACTACATATGCATCGGTATCAACAAAGAGGTGGTGGAGTTTGACTGTAGCAAGCCAGCTTTGACTCGGTGGCTATCCTGAACTACGACTTCAAGTAACTCTGTTGAGGTGGCGCACATGAGTCCACATATTCACCATATCAATACTCCACTATGGATCCGCTCCCATCTCCCTACGAGAACGCCATCCATAGCACTCACGCTTATCTTGCGCATTTTAGAGTATCCACTTTCACTTGTCTATGAACGGTGCAAGGGGTCCAAGTTTCCATATCCGAGGAATCCGGCTATTCGAATAGATAATGATAACCCTGCAGGGGTGTACTTCTTCACACACGCTCTCGCCAATTACCACCAGGTACACATCGTGTATCTCGGCAACCTTCAAGCGGAAGTCTGGCGAGGGAGTCGGCCACGACCTGACTAACCGACAAGTCTCTAGTCCAGGTTTATCGCCTATTCGGGTTCCATCCGCAAGGAGATCCGGCCGGGGTGTCGCTCACGGGCCCAAACGATGTGTGCAGGGTTCCCAAGCCCACCAGCCGGGTGCCACTTGGTACACCGTGCCACTGTGCCTAGTCTGTCCCAAGCCCACCTATACCGGGTGCCACCTGGTAGACTACTAACACTACCTACAAACACCAGAAACTTGTTGCAACTCCTGGACAGAGATCAGGTTGATTAATAAGTCGAGAGAGCTTGGAGCGCCCGGAGCCCAATGTGTGGTAGTAACTGTTCATGGATCACAAACACAGAACTCAGTTCCTGAGGACGGCTGCAATGAGACAACCCACCATGTACTCCTACATGGCCTCTCACCGCTACCTTTACCAAATCGTGTTCACACACTTAGCTCTGAGCGGTAGGACATGTTCACCACGTTCCAATTCATTCTCGATGAATCAGACCCGACTCAACTCTAAGCACTAGAAGGCATGACAAACAAGCATGAATGAGTAGGCACATCAAGGCTCAAACAACTCCTACTCATGCTAGTGGGTTTCATCTATTTACTTTGGCAATGACAAGTCATGCAGAGGAAAGGGGTTCAACTACCGCAGCATGTAACAGTTGAAACGTTGTTGTCCTAATGCAGTAAAAGAGAGCAGGAGCGAGAGAGTGGGATTGTATCAGAATGAACAAGGGGGTTTTGCTTGCCTGGCACTTCTAAAGATAGCATTGAGTCTTCATCAGTGTCAACGATCAAATCGTCGGAACGTCATCTACTGAGAGGGGGCAAACACTGGCAACAGAGGGAAACACAATCAATGCAATGCAACAATATGATGCATGAATGTGACATGGCAATATGCTGTGAATTGAGCTAATGCAGCTAGCAACAAGCGCAAGGGAGTCCATTTGAACCAAAGGTTCAAATGCAAACTCTAGTTTGAGCATTTAAAATGCCATTTGAATGTTTTCACTTATACAGTGGGTATAAGTTGGTTTTTCATGCATGAAAGTAGCATAAATGGATAGATTGGATTTTTTGATCATTTTTCATATATAAATTATTTCATTCTGAGCTACGGTTGATTTTATATGATTTTTAGAAGTTTTGGGCCTTTTCCGAAAATAATAAATCATTTAAGATACTATATAAATTCCAGAACAGAATTATTGTGTCAGCATGACCTCATAGTGACGTCAGCAGGTCAATGGCTCGGTCCAGGTCAAACCTGACCAGTGGGGCCCACTGGTCAGTGACCAAGTGTTGCCTAGGTCACAGACAGTTGGGGCCCGTCAAGGCCACGTAAGCGAGGTCAACGCTGACGGGTGGGGCCACTATGATTAACTAAAGTTAAATAGGAATTAAACTATGGTTAGCTAAAGGCGTGGGACCCATATGTAAGTGACTAATGGGGTGGTGATTAGAGGGGTCATTAGTGCTAATGACGGACACGTCGAGAGTCGCCGGAGCCTGGTCGGCGGCGACCAAAACGACGGCAGCGTGGCTCGGATTTGAGCTTCGGGCAGTGGTTTGGCGCGCTGAGCACACAGGGGAGGAGCTCTTGCTCGTCCGCATCCAAAAGACCGGACGGGAGGCCGCTGGGTGGCCGGAAACGATGCCGACAACGAGGTTTAGCGGCGGGCTAGAGCAAACGACGCGGCGTGTTCGCTTCCCGGGGACACAGTGAGCATGTTGGTGGTGCTGGGGCGAGCAAGAGAGCACAGGAGCATCGAGCTCATCGTCCATGGCGGCTGCCGGAGTTTGGGAAACGACGGGAGCGACACTACAAGGCACGGCAGGACGAGAAGCTGGGTGTACCGGGCTTCTCGAAGTATTCTAAGCGCGATGACACAACCGGGCGCGAGCCTCAGTGGCTAAAACGACGGCGGCAACATGGCCGGCGGCGAGGAGCTATCGGCTTCGGTGAGAACGAGGCTACGTGGCGCAAACTAGGCGGGGAAGAGAGGGGTTCAGATCGGGAGCTCACAGCGGTCACGTAGAGAAGCTCAGTGGGCTCGGGGAAGGCCGGCCGACGATGAATTTAACGGCGGCGATCGTCGGGGCAGAGGTTGATGATGACGGCGATGGCGATGTTCTAGGGCGTCCCGAGATGCGTGGCTCGGTGTGTAGGACGTAGAGAACGAAAGCGGAGCTCGGGGACACGTCCATGGGGCTAGGGCAGGCCGGTGCCCGTGGTGGCAGCGATCGGCGGCGACCGTGGCGTTCGGCTGCGGGAGAGAGAGCGAGACAAAGAAGGGGAGAGGAGGTGTCGGGGATCCATACAGCTCCAGGGGGGTCGCGTGGCATCTCCAGAGCGTCGAGGGGGGGAACGGCAAGCAGGAGGTGGCCGGGCGGCGGTGCACGCGCGTTGGGCACGCGCCCGTCCTTCTGGCAAGCAGGAAGACGACAGGAGGAGGCAGTGGCTGGGCCGCCTGGTGGGCAGGCCAGCTGGGCCGCGATAGGTAACTCAGGTAAGTCCCTCTCTTTTCCTATTTAGTTTTCTTTTCTATTTCTATAATTTATTTCTGATTTAGTAAAAATACTAAACCACTTGGTAAAATCCTGAAAATAATTTTGGGCACCTTTGAAATATTTCCCAACAGTCCTCAAGTACTTTTAGGATTATTTGGACAATTAAAAATATTTATAAGATTTAAATGTCCAAATTCAAATACTTATGGATTGATTCAAAAATCCAAAGTGTCCTAGAAAAATGTGCACCATTTTTGGCAGAGGTTCTAGACCAATCCAAAGATGATGAACATTTTTGGGAAGGAATTTTGGGTTCATTGAAAATATTTTTATTTGAACCTAGTTGAATTCTTTCTGATGCTAGGGTTTGGTCAATCCCCATTTCAACTTAAATAGAATTTAAACATGATGCAACAAGATGCAAAACACCAGGGAGTACCAGCAGCTAGGGATGTGACACTTGCACGCTGAGCCGTCTCGATGATGTCGGTGCAGGTGTCCAGCTCAGGGCCCGGTTCGCCGATCTTGCCGATGAAGATGTGAATCCCACCAAAGGGGACCCGGTACCCGTGTTCGATCGAACCGGCCTCGGGACCCCTTCCTGCATCGTCGATGTAGAGCTTGCCGCGACGAATCTTCGTCATCCGGCCCAGAACGTATCCCTTGAGTCCATCAAAGCTGCCCTTCAAGAACACGAAACCGTCGTGCGGTAGCCCCATGGTGGGCGCCAACTGTCCTGGGTTTGCCACGGTAGATGTCCTCGTGAAAGGACTTAGTCGTGGAGCCATCGCTACGGGTTAGCTTAAAGGGGTTAAACCGTACAAGGGGACACGAGGGATTTTATACTAGTTCGGCCCCTTCGTTGAAGGTAAAAGCCTACGTCTAGTTGTGATTGGTATTGCTAGGGTTTCGATGACCAGGGAGCGAATCCGCTTTGCCTTGTTCTCGAGTAGTTGTCTGTTGTCACTAAACTGCGGCCGGGTCGTCCCTTTATATACATAGGTTGACGCCCGCCGGTTACAAAGTCCTGAGGCTGGATCATAAACGTGTCTGGCTCGGTCTCTATTCCTTTAACTTATAATACAAGTTACATGAAAGAGTCAGTTTACATCTACAGGCCTTAACCCGGCTTTGGGCCTTGGGCCTTCATAAAGCACCTCCATCCTCACGTCTTCATGGGCTTCTATCTTCATTGAGCTAACCCGGCCACTCCTAGCCGGTTTACCTGTAGTAATCATATCCCCAACAACGGGTAATGAGTAATGAAAGTAAACAAGGTGCAGCAAGATGGCCCAATCCTTTTTGTAGCAAAGGACAAGCCTAGACAAACTCTTCTATGAAGCAAAACGCTCCCGAAGACACATGGGAATTATCGTCAAACTAGTTTTCATCACGCTCATATGATTCGCGTTCGTTACTTTGATAATTTGGTATGTGGGTGGACTGGTGCTTGGGTGCTGCCCATCCTTGTACAAGCATGCCACTTATGATTAACCCCTATTGCAAGCATCCACAACTACAAAAGAAGTATATTAAGGTAAACCTAACCATAGCATGAAACATATGGATCCAAATCAGCCTCTTACGAAGCAACACATGAACTAGGGATTAAGCTTCTGTCACTCTAGCAACCCATCATCTATTTATTACTTCCCAATGCTTCCTCTAGGCCCAAACAATGGTGAAGTGTCATGTAGTTGACGTTCGCATAACACCACTAGAGGAGAGACAACATACATCTCATCAAAATATCGAACGAATACCAAATTCACATGACTACTTATAGCAAGACTTCTCCCATGTCCTTAGAAACAAATGTAACTACTCACAAATCATATTCAAATTCATAATTAGAGGGGTATTAATATTCATAAAGGATCTGAACATATGATCTTCCACCAAATAAACCAACTAGAATCAACTACAAGGAGTAATCAACACTACTAGCAACCCACATGTACCAATCTGAGATTTTGGAACAAAGATTGGATACAAGACATGAACTAGGTTTGAGATGAGATGGTGCTGATGAAGATGTTGATGGAGATTGACCCCCTCCCGACGAGAGGATCATTGGTGATGACGATGGCGATGATTTCCCCCTCTCGGAGGGATGTTTCCCCGGCAGAACAGCTCCACCGGAGCCTAGATTCGTTCCGCCAAGGTTTCGCCTCGTGGCGGCAGTGTTTCATCCCGAAAGCTTGCTTATGATTTTTTTCAGGGTAAAAGACTTCATATAGCATAAGATGGGCACCGGAGGCCTGCCAGGGGGCCCACGAGGTAGGGGGCGCGCCCAGGGGGTTGGGCACGCCACCCACCCTCGTGGATGGTGGGTGGCCCCCTCTGGTTGATTTTTTCTTCATCATTTTTTATTAATTCCAAAAAATGCCTCCGTGAAGTTTCAAGACTTTTGGAGCTGTGTAGAATAGGTCTCTAATATTTGCTCCTTTCCTAGCCCAGAATTCCAGCTGCTCGCATTCTCCCTCTTCATGTAAACCTTGTAAAATAAGAGAGAATAGGCATAAGTATTCTGACATAATGTGTAATAACAACCCATAATGCAATAAATATCGATATAAAAGCATGGTGCAAAATGGACATATCAAGGTCAACTGGCTCTTTTTAGTTACTAAAATTGCTCGATTCAGTAAGTGTGGTATGTCTGCTGTACGCTCTTTTGTGTGCCCAAATTAGTAAGCGATGTTAAATTATGCAACAACGTACCCGGGGAAATTTCCACCAAAATATGAATTATCAAACTCATCCCATGTGCGTAAAGCAGAAGAATCGTTTGCGATGCACACAATCGTTGAAAGTGAATGGTGTGCGGCGGCACCGCGCAAAGTTTCCCTCCACATTTCCAAAATTTTGGCCTACCACAAAAATATTTACCCCCTCCCCCCTTCCCCACCCCCTTTTCTCCCCGACCACAAGTCACATTTCCCCTGTTTCCTCCTTACTTCCTTTCTTCCTTCCTAAGCTATAGCTGCTTCCTCGCTTGCTTCATCTCTCTTGCCGTCACGCATCCTACCGCTGGGGTCGCCATGGTCTTCTTCAAAGACCTCTCCAACGGTTCCTCCTCCGACGACAATTCCTTCACCACCCGGGTATGCCTCTCTTCTCTCTCTCTCGGGCTATGACTTGGAATGAAGGATGTTTACCAGGCAGTCGATTTGAGTCATTTCTTCCTCTTGTAGCTCCCTAGGACCATCAGTGCCAACAAATGGAGTGGGGTGGCTGAAGATCAATTTGCTCGTTGTCACCATCAATCTCCATGCATGAATCTAGTTACGGTTGAATCAGTGGACAGTGGGAGGAAGTTTCTGGCATGTGTAGAGAAGGTTAGACCATCTTTCGTTGTTACAAATAATTTCTTAGATGTGATTCAGACACTGTCACGGTCCCAACCCATTCATACCACACCTTCAACCAAACGCATCATAAGACAGTGTCACAGTTTGTACCTAGTATCTAAAATTGTTGCCATCTCATCAGCGGTGCCATTAGAAAATTATTTGGCACCACTTCAACAGTTTGTGCAGCCAACTTTGGTCCACACATCCGAGTAGCCAAGCAGTAAAATACTAAATCTTTATGGAACGGAGGAACTAGGCATCAGAGCACCTAGGTGCTCCTGACTCCAGGTCCCTGATTTTTTCCGCTGCATCGGCTCGCTAGTGCAGGGCACCGGTGCAAGATGTAGCATCAGTTGTCTTTACACCAGTTTTGGCATACATAGTGGACGGCCTTAGTGCTATTAGTTATATGTTACTAAATTTGTGCATGTACACTCCTGTTAGTATCAATTTGCTGCCATCCAAACACTGTCGCTATGTTGTTGCAGTTATATTTACCTTCCTCATAAAATGTTCAATTTGTTATTTATTGTACATGAGTAAGAACATGTAGCGTTGTTGTCGTTAATTATAGCTTCTAATGTTTCAGGATTTGGTTGTTCTCTCAGTAGCAATTAATTCATTAGCACATTGATCTTATTGAGAAGATATGTCATAATTCACATGTTTCTTCAATTTTTCAAAATAAGCATTGCTGATTTCTATATTGCTATAAACCCATTTCCCCTACAATTGTTACTGGTCTAGTTTTAAATATTATAGGATGAACGGAAGTGTTCTTATATGGAGTGGGTTGATCAAGAGTGGCCACAGTCTTTGAACATGTGCCTAGCAAAACTCTGGAGCATGTATGAGGAGAGAACAGAGGTCGGCTTAGAGAAAGTGTTGTCAACGCTGAAGAATATTGGAAGATGCGGGATAAAAAGAGGAAGGTGGAGCATGAGCTCAGATTTTTTTAATCAGACTTTGCTAAGATGGTGTTGACGAAGGAGGAGGCACTTACCCAGTTGGCCAGTGCACAAGAGGTTCTTACTAAACTGAAAGCAGAGGTGGATAAGATGAGCCTGGATGATCTCGATTAGGGGAACGAATATATTGTTGTAATATTGTTCTTATAAAGTTGAACTAGCTATATGTTGTACTATGCTATTTTCAGGTAGCTATCGTACTATGATATTAAAATATATTTATGTGCCTGATATGAAATTGGCAAACAACTGTTCGATATGAAATGTGTATTTGCGTAATACTAGAATTATTAATTGTAAACTAATAAACCTACTAAATGTGTCATGGAACTTCGCAAACGGTTCTAGCAGTAAAAGCGCTTGTGATGGATAGCCCAATGCCACACAGTTTTCTTCATCAAATCGTGTGTGATGTAGTTGATAAAAGCAAATGGTTAACCAAGGCAGAGCATGTGTGATAGTTACACCTATCACACACGAGCCTATAAATAAACCTGTGTGGGATGTACATACGAACCGGAACGTTTTCCCTGGATTGACTGTGTGGGATGTATATTCGAACGAAAACGTTTTCCCTATATTGACTGTGTGGAATGTACATATGAAAGGAAACGTTTTCCCTGGATTGACTGTGTGGGATGTACATAAGAACCGAAACGTATTCCTTGGATTGACTGTGTGTGATATACATATGAACGGAAATGTTTTTCTGGATTCACCGTGTTGGATGTACATATGAACGGAAATGATAGGGTTTCGATGCCTCGCCCGATCACACATGAGCTCCTTTTGCCCCAGCCTATGTCCCAGGAGGGCCTATCCCCGACGGTTTCTAGGTCGTGTGGGAAGGACCCCCCCCCTATCGCCCACACTCACTTGGCGACGGTTCCAAATGCCGTTATGGAAAGGGGTTAAAACCGTTTGTATAACACCGATGCGTACCAGTGCCGGTTCATCCTCGATGGGGTGTTGGTGTTCCACGAAGTCCTGCATGAAGTCCACGTAAAGCGCCCACATGCGGTCTTTCTGAAGCTAGACTTTCATAAAGTTTATGACACGGTTCAGTGGTCATTCCTTCGTGAAGTCCTCCTCTGCAAGGGCTTCGACGATCAGTGGGTCACCTGCGTCATGCAGCTTCTCTCGCGCGGTCGAACCGCAATAATCGTCAACAGAGAGATTGGACCCTACTTCCCCACCCTATGTGGGGTTCGCCAGGGCGACCCCTTCTCCCCGTTCCTCTTCAACATGGTGGTGGATGGCCTGGCAACTATCCTCGATAAGGCCAAGGCTGCTGGCCATATTCGTGGGGTGGTGCCCCATCTGGTGGGAGGGGAAGGGGTCTCCCTTCTTCAGTACGCGGATGACACCATCATCATAATCGAGGGTTCGGATTCTGACATCGCCAACCTTAAGTTCCTCGTCCTCTGCTTCCAGCAGATGTCGGGCCTCATGATCAACTTTGACAAGAGCGAGGTGATGATCCTTGGCTACTCCCACGAGGAGTGCCAAGGGATGGCCGATCATCTTAACTATAGACTGGGCTCCTTCCCCACCACTTATTTGGGGATTCCCATTAGCGATTACAGGCTCACAGTGGCGGACCTGTGGCCGACCATAACCCGCCTGCAGCACCGGGTGGAACCTTGGAGGGGCAGGTGGCTATTCGAGGCCGCCCGGGTGATTCTGATCAAATCCTCCCTCTCCAGCCTCCTCTGGTTCCTGATGAGCTTCTATAGCCTACATGAGACTCTGCATCAGGAGATTGCCAAATACCAGTCCAAATTCTTCTGGGCGGTTGAGGGGGACAAGCAGAAATACCACATGGTTAGCTGGCCAAACATCTGCAAACCTAAAGACCAGGGGGTCTTGGGATCATGGCCTCTAGGCGCATGAATATTGCTCTCCTGACACGTTGGCCGTGGCGGATTGCCAACGGTGAGGGAGGCCTATGGTTGGACATCATTCGTTCCAAATACCTTTGGTGCCAACCCCTTGCCTTCTGCCAGCGCTCGGGAGGATCCCAGTTCTGGCAAGCCGTGGTCCAACTCATGCCAGTCCTCCACATTGGCACTTCCATTTCTGTGGGATCTGGTGCCTCGACCTTGCTTTGGTTCGACCGTTGGGTTGTTGATCTCCCTCTTGCTGCCTGGTTCCCCGAGCTTTTTGCCATCACGGCCGACCCTCGGATCTTCGTGGAGGCAGCCCTTATTGACTTAGGGTGTCTCGTGTTCCGTCCACCTTTTGGCCCCCTTGAGGTCGCCGCTTGGGATGCTCTCCTTTAGGACATCGCCCTTCAACCTCTTGACGTGGACAACGCTGAGGACCCCCTCTCGTGGCGACTAGAGACTTCGAGCCGCTTCTCGACCAAGTCCCTCTATCAAGCGATTGCCCCATCTACAGTCCCGAAGCCGTTTAGTTTGATATGGGATATCCGCCTCCCATTGAAGATCAGATCTTTCTCTGGCAGTTGATCCGTGGTCGCTTGCCCTCTAGTGTTGAGGTGCGCAAGCGCAACGGGCCTGGCAACGACATGTGCCCCCTCCGTGGCATAGCTGAAGATGCTAACTACAACTTCTTCTCTTGCGTGGCCGTCCAGTTGCTTTGGTCCTGCTTCCGCGACGTGGTTGGTGGAACTTGGTGCAACACCAACTTCCCCGACTTGCTGGCAGAGATTCGGGCCTCTACCCCCGGTCACCGCCACATTAGGTGGCTATGTGTTGGGGTGCTAGCCTGGACGCTCTGGACCGTGCGCAATAGGCTTGTCATCCAGCGTTCTCCTCTTCTGCGTGCGACGGACGCTTTTTAAAATGTGTGGTTTCTTGCAGCTCTGGCGGCCGCTTAGCCACATCCAGGATCGGAACGCCATCAACACTCTCATCTCCGACCTTCGAGCGATGGCCTTCCGTGTGGCGCCTCCGCTTCCACCGCCTCCTCCAAAGCCAGATTAGGCGTCCAGTTATCTCCGGTGTGCCGGTGTGCCGGCCTCTTTTTTTGGGGGGGTTGTAGAGCTGTGCCCTCAGCATTAACCTTGATACCTTGTGTTGTGCTTGTGTGTGTGTTGGACCTCCACGCCTTGGGCGTGTTGTGGCTGGACTCGTATGCTTGTTTGTGGCTTGGGCAGTATACTTTATATATAAAGCGGGGCGAAAGCCTTTTTTCGGTAAACACCGAACATTATCTTCTATTTTGGTAGCACCACAACTTTATACGGACGGTCAACGTGCTCTTCCTTTTCAAAATAACACTTACGCTTGATAAGTTTTATCGAGTACAGTACCGAAGTCAAACTAGGCATGAGGATTTACATATGCTGTTCATTGTATCGGATTGGGACCTCCGGTGGCCGGCGCAACACATGCGGTGCATTAATTGTAGGGCTCTGCAACTACAACATGCAGCTCAGCTTATTGGTTGGCAGTAGTTGAAGTACCAATTTTAACAATGGCCATGTCAGGCTATGGTAAGTAGACTGCAATTCCAGTTTGTTTGGTCACTGGGTCCTGTTACTTGTGAGAACAATAGGTAGATGCCCTCGAGATCATCCACGGGAAATATGAAAACGTTAAAAGTAAATAAAAAACTGATGAAACCTAGGAAAAACCTGCACTTGGATCTTCCAAACTGATATTGTACCAGCGCTTCTGCTTCCTGCTTACTGGCTTGCATCAACTGAACGTTTAAATCTCCCATGTTGGACCCACATATCAGCCGCTGTTAGGCCTAGAATGGACAGAACTGGTTGTACTATTCTATTACATAGGTCAAGTCAATGGAACTTCCAACTTATTTAGAACTTCAATTAGCTTCTGCATGCTATATAGATTAAGCCTGTTTCTTCGTGGATCCATCTGAAGCATCTAGCCTCACAAATCCGTGGTCTCTTAGCATAGTTGCACGGTGGGCATTGCTCTAGGCAGTGGTAACTGGTAAGTCCCAAGCTCCTTCGTGAGCGTCCTAGATTACTAGCAAGTTGTATGTATGTGCATATATATTAACTTGTCATTTACAGGGTAATTGTAGTAATTCCTTCATTTTTCTGAGGTGTATATCTTCCAAATGAAATAATCCATACATTTTTTCGTTCTGTTTTTTACAAGGGTTGCCTATGGCTAGTAAGGAACTGCGTAACGTTCCAAAGCCTGATCTTGAGCCCATTCTAGAAGCAGCTTCGTCCTCAATATCAGTTGATGCAAGAGTCAAAGGTATGCATCCAGTTAGATCAAGGATAGTTTCTAGCTCGAACCAATATATATCCATTCGTACTTGTGAGAACCAGTAATGTATACTACTAGCACTCATAGTCTACCTAGCTTTGGGGTTTTCCCCTCCCAGCTTGTTGATTAATTAGTAAGTTGAACCACTGACCTTTTAGAGTTTTAGTGTCACAATGAAAAAAAATGGTTAACATGCTTGCTCCGAAGCTAACAATGCCTGGATATTAGCTTCCTTCATTTAATCTTGTTTCCTTTGCTCAGTAGGTGATCGACAAATCGATCTGCTTCATGTCTTCTTATTGATTTCAGCTAGTGCAGCCGACGTTATTGAGTTCACTGGAAGCTTCTTGCTACTTATTTTGTGCAGTTGTCCTTTTTATGAGGACGGTCTTCTTTTGCTGTGTGCGCTACACTAGATAGAATTGTCTCCAGCATTTGATTTTTGATTTTCCTACCGACTTCTGGTAATTTGTTCATACTATGCATCTCTACATAGTAAATAGGGGCCAAAGATGTACTTTTCCATCATCTGAAAAAATAATCAACTTAGATTGCAATAGCTTGGCTAAGAGCATCTCCAACAGCTCCGAAAATAACCTCGTAAAAGTGGTCATACGGGGTGTTCGTAAAATTTCGTAAAAGTTGACAGATGAGGTGTTTTTTTAGTTTCGATAAAACTTCCCACAAAAGTAGTTTTGGGCGGTGGCACGATGGCGAGGGCGAACTCGGGCGGCGGGCAGGCGGCACGGCGAACTCGCGTGGCGGTTAGCTGACGTTAAACATTTTTGGGAAGGGCCATCTTAGCATAGATAAAGGCGATGTTTTGGAGAATTTATGGGATCCTTCTCGTAAAAAATATACATTTACGGGAACTGTCCAAGAGCTTTTTTGAACCCATCTTCCCCTAAACGATGGTTATTTTACGGGTATGACAACTGTTGGAGACGCTGTTAAGATGGACTAACAAATAGCTATATTTTTGGAGAAAGTGAGTACTCAACTAGCAACACTCAATAAAATGTGAATTTAGACCATGTTAGCACTAATATTGTCAAGATGTCTCTGCATTCTATTTTCGTTTGGCAAGTAGTCTGGTGTAGGGTGATATTTGTCCCGTTAAGCTTCAACTTGACGCACGAAGAAGGCGAGATGCCGATCTGCCGGGCTGCCGTGAGATGTGGGGAGCACGGCGAGATGCCAATGGTGTTGTGCCATATGGCACCGCCGTGAGAGACGGCAAGACTTGACGGAGACTGGAGTGTGACGGAGTGAATGAAATTTGGTTGGGTGAACCGGCAGATCGCTCAGTTTGTTGGAGTAGCTGTGCATGCAAGAGTTTGTTGAGTCCTAGCCAAGAGAATCGTTGAGTAAGTAATTCATGCATGCATGTAGTTGGATTAGTCACAGGTGCTGGCCAAGCCATATGGATGGATAGAGTTCAAGACATGAGGGCCAGACAAAAGATGTAGCCACCAAGTGGTCTGGTCACCCAGGAAGTCTCTTTGGCAAAGCCATTGTTCCTCTTCCCTGGTGCCAGTGTGAGTGTGTGTGCGTGTGCATGTGTTCCCTGGTTATATATGTTCTTGGTGTTGAGAGAGAAATCGAGAGGAGAGAGTTGTGTGATGCACCTCGAGGTAGAAGAAGCGGCGCTGCGAGGAGGCAGCGCCAACAGACCTTACTATTAGGGAATAGGTAGGATACGCTGGTACAAAATCAAAATTTAGTAGCAATTACCAGAGGACATACTTCAGGCCGTGATCATGAATCATACCGCTAGACGTGCAGTACAGTGAAGTCAGGTTGACAAAGTGCGTTGTGTGTGCAATAGTCATATTACCTTCTCCTCGCGATTCCCTCAAACAGGGAAGAAGCGGTGGAGTTTGCAAAAGTCGCTGCTTGCATTGATAAGCAATATATCCCTAATGGGGTCCGCGCACTCCCTTGGGAAGTGGAGCAAAGCTAGAAGAGCCTGCTGCCGGCTCTATAGCACTGCCAGGTCAGCTATATAGCCTGCTTAGGCTAGCCATAGTGGGGTAACTTAGATAGTAACTTAACACATCCAAGATAATTTTTCTTATGTGGCAAGTATTTAATGAGGAGAGAGATGTTTGGAGTAACATAATATGTTACTGCAACATAGCGCTTACCGAGGTAAAATGAGTCTATAAAGCAATAAATGAAACAAACTATAACACTACTATTAAGATACTTTGCACTATGGAGATAGTAACTTAGACTAGTGTCATGCATATGACACTAGTCTAAGTTACTCCCCACTATGACCAGCCTTATATAAAAAACTGGCAGTAGATTAGCTATAGTAATAGTATATAAAGCTTGCATGAAGAAAGATGCAGGGAAAGGCATACTGATTGGCTGGCGCTTGCCTTTAGTCCTTGTGCGGGCTGCATGTTGGCTCGATTCCATCGGAGCTTTTGCTATCACTAGCGATTGATGAAGTGCCGGCGCCCTTCTCACTCCTATTTTCTCTCTCCTCCAGTTAAGATTTGGCTGATGTGGAACATCTTATAGCCAGCTGTCTAGGACCTATTAGATCCTTTCCAATGCTCCAAGGTGTGCCAGTGCTAAGCATGTCACATAGGCAAAAAACTAATGTGGCAGAGCAATTAGAGAAGAACGAGAGTATTATGGTGACCCCAGAAGAAAACAGTGCTAAGCACGTGGACATACGTAAAATGACTATCAACTAATGCATGAAGATGTTTTGGTGTTAAAACATTAAAAGAGGATGCATTGGAAAGAGTAGTTGCTATGCTTTTTAATGCATTTAGCACCCCCACCTTAACACCAATGCATTGAAAAGGGCCTTAGGCCCTTCCCGGTGCTCCACGGTGTACAGGTGCCAAGCGTGCCACATAGGCAGAAAAATGATGTGGCAAAGCAATTAAAGACGAGAGAGAGCATTATGGTGACCTCAATAAGAACCAATGCTAAGCACGTGAACCTAGGCAAAAAGACTACCAACCAATACATGAAAGAGTTTTATTACTAAACAATTAAATAGAGGAGGCTTAGCTACAAAACCTAAGCACCGATGCATTGATGACATTAGTTGCTAAGCATTTTAATACACATAGCACCCCACTTTAGCACCAATGCATTGGGAGAGGTCTTATACTTTCTCTTAGACCCAGCAGATATAGCCCCTTTTCTTGAATGGTAGACGATGAGGTGGGTACGGATTGAAGGAGGCATGGTGATTCGAATGCTAAACAAAGAGGGGTAGCAATCAATTATTCGTTTTTACCGGGTACTACATCATAAACACCCCGCATGCGTAAATAATTGTAATCATAGAGTACATATAAAATGACAACCAAGTTGGTGTTGTTGGTTTGAATATTGTGGGATGCATGTTGGCGCTACTCTGAGGCACAGAGCGGACGGGGTGTGCTGCGCATTGCGGGACACGAAGGATGCACGAACCCAGACGCAGAGTCCAGATGACTTGAAAGCAACATCATAACTACAGTGGTTGACGAGCAGAGGGCGTGGTGAGAGAGTTGCGTCCGCAATGGAGGCCACCTGCTTGCGAGATGACTCATTTGGTTAGCGTTTGGCAGTCTGTATCATTTTTTTGCCCCTCGCATATGTGACCTAGTTGGGCCTCGGTGAGTGAACACGCTAAAATCATGTTGTGCACGTAGTTGGGTAGCATGCATCCTTCGCAACATAGCTGTGGAAAAACGCGCGCACAGTGTTTGGCTGTGGGCTTGTTCTAGGCAGATGTAGCGTGTGTGATGTTTGATTGAACACATGTTGTCTAATAACCACTGATTGATGAGGTTTACCAGCACACTGAGAAGAAGGACATAGATAAATACCGTACCATAACTAAACACGAGTCATAACCAAATAGTTCAACGCTTAACGGGCACAACCCACGCAAGGGAGAACTTCCTACACATTCATGGCAAAGGCCTCATTATGCTTCTTGCACTTGGTCACCACCTTGATGTCCTCTAGAGTGTAACCTTGAGGGTATCTGGAGTCATCAGCTTGAAGGTGATGAGGTACCTGATCCTAATCTGGTAAACATCGGCGAAGGGGTCCCAACTTTGATTAAAGGTGAGCTGGCCATTGATCACCTAGATCGTCACCCTCCAGGCACAATTAGTTTTTTTTTCTTCAGTTTGAATTTCTCCACGACCACAACGAAGTGTTTGGTGATCTCCAGTGTCATTGGAAGTCACTCAAGCTTCCGTCCAGGGATGACATTGCATAAGTGGGTTGGCTTGGCCCTCATGGAATGGCGTTGTTATGTTACACCACCACCTTGCCCTTCTTGTCAGCTGAAACAACCTCCTTGCCCTTGGATTTCCCTGAAGCAGCATGGTCAATCTGCATTATGAACAAAATGAATGAAGATCAATGAAGGGACAAATACAAAATACATATGAGCAATATCAACGAGGAATGCATAATTTTTTGAACCTCATCCACCATTGCACTCTGTCTTCTACCATCTCCTCTTCCACAAATTTGTCTCTCTGTCTTACCACCTATCCAACGCCATGAACCCCATCCAACACTGCACTCCACGACATATTCCAACCACCTATGTCTCTCTCTGTCTTCTACCGTATTCTCTTCCAGAACTCAATCTCTATCTATTTGTCTCACCACCTCTCCATCGGCATGAACCCCATCTACCACCGCAGTCCACTACCTCTTCCAACTAACTATATCTCTGTCTATCTTCTACTGTCTTCTCTCCCACAACTCCGTCTCTCTATCTCTCCGTTTCTCTATCTCACAACCTCTCTATCGCCATGACCACATCTCGAACCCCCTCCCCCAACATCATTGGATTTATCCCCTCTGCCCTAGTACTCGATCCCGCCCGAATCGGTTAAATCTAGCAGATTTCATAACTCGTGTATCAAATCTAACCCGAGGTATGGATTGGAAGCCTAGTGTGCATATCGAGTGTGGCAATGGTATACTACCATAGTCCTAGTAGACCAAATCGAGTGCAAGGACATACGGCTTACCGTCATTGCCGAATGCCTGCGAGTGAGGTGGTGAAGCTGGTGAAGGCCGTCATTGCTCGCATTCCAGATTTAGTGCTTGCCGTTGTCTGTGTGAGATTGGAGAGTGAAGAGAGAGAGCGGTGAGAGGAGGGAAAGGTTAGTTATGGCCACACTTTGGGAAACAATGCAAAATCTCGAGCATGACTCCTCGCGTGCAACCTCTGATACCCACGTGCCGCGATTTTCATCGCTCGGACCTTGCTATGGGAAATGATTCGATCATTCCTACTCAGAAGGCCTAGAGGTGCCTTAAGGTTTATGCGGGTCAAGAATGTCATGCAACGTAGGATATCAAACATAAATAAACTACATCGCCGGGCCTAGATGAACCGAATGCAAGCTACAAAACGCACTATCTATATCTCGGGCATGATGAAATCTGCAGAGATAATGGTAGGCAGGTGGGGATGCGAATCCGGATCTGGGATCTAGCACGTCCAGACATCAGCAGAAGGCAGCATAGGCGAGTCAAAGATGCGAGGCAGGAGCAGAGTGGACGCCGAGAATCCTGATGCAGGAATGGAGTGGTCATGGGTATGGTGAGTCACGATCGTGTGGGCGAAAACCGCACTTCATTTGGACTCTCCTAGCTCCCCTACCTATAAATATGCTTTCCCCTCCAAAAATTCGCAGATGAAACCCTAGCAAACCTTCCCTCCGCGCCGCCGGACATGTCCGATCTCACCGGACAAAAGCCGCGCCGCCGCCCCGCTCCAACCGCATCATGGGCGTTACAAGTTGGTAATCAGAGCCATCCCCGACTTAGGACCCCCCTTCTTGATCGAATCGCTGACGTTGTTGAGTCTAGAACAAATATGTTTTGAGTTTTAGGATTATATATATCGGAGAGTAGGATTCTTTTTACTCCTTAGTCCCCTTCGTCACTCTGGTGAGGCCTCCTGACGTAGATGTTTTGACTTTCCTCTCCTCAAATTTCACGAAAACAAATTTAGGATCACGCGGGTATCTTGGGATCGTTCCGATATTCTTGTGACGAGAACATTGTTCTTGGTGCCTCCTGACATTTAGGGGTTGTGGCAGTGTCCCGGGGAGTTGGGCTCCGAGGTGTTGTCATCACAATTTTATTGTTGCAGTTCTAGAATACTTGAGTTTCCCCGACATCGAAAATCTCTTTTATGTAGTTAGTGGTGAGATAACCTCGACGCCACCCAGTATTGGGGCGGGAGTTCGGGAGTATAGTCACAGCTCGTATAACGGATGCTTTTCGAAGGTTGAGGTACACGATTTCCGGAGTGTTTTTGGTTATGTGTTGATGGATGGATACAACTGGATATATGGATTGTTTAGTTGGGTGAGATATATTGCTTCCACTGTATCCCCAACACTAGATTGCATAATTAGAAAGTTTCAGGAGTTTATAGGTGGGAATTCAAGTAGCTCCTAGAATATCTTTCCAAAAAATGCATGATATGGGATTGGCTAAATCTCTATCATATGTTTGTTTCCGGCTAATTTTCCAAGCCAAATCCTTTGTTTTGTTTTGGTTTGTGGTATTTGAGCTGCTTCATTGTCAAATGTGGATTTCATACCTTTTTTAAATGGTGTTCTCATATTTCTATGCGAATACTAATCCTTCTTGATCACTGAGGTTGTCATGTCAATTCTTTTCCAACCGGCGTGTTTCTCTTCAAGTTCATCCGATCATTCCAACATTCGCGAGATCAATTCTAAGTTTTTTTCTCAACGGTATCATTTCCATCTGCCCCAGTTGCGTTTGTTTTTCCGTCCTCCCACCCTTTTTCTTCAAGGACTCAGATTTCTTAATCAAGTATCCTTTATTGATGGTAAGTCTCTCCATTCTTTTCCATCAATGTTCTTATCCTGTGATTCTCAGGAAGATACTAACGGAGCTTCAAGTTTATTATTCTTCGTTCTCTTTTCTTCTCCGGTGGTTGCAATTCAAGCTTTGTCGATCATATCCTTTCCTCGTTTCAAATGTTTTTCTCATGCCGGTGCACCTCTTAATCATTCACCTATCGCTATTCATTTGTTCCGGAGTGTAAGATATCTTAGAAGATTCGCATTTTCATTCTTAATCCGTTCAAGCTATTTCGAGGTTGTTATCTCATTCAAGCCATTTAATTCAACCGGTGCAATATCTTTCAAGCAATCTTTTCGAAAGGTGTTTCTTTTGAGTGGGCCCTAACCCACAGGTCTTTTTCCAAGATCTTACCTGACTCTTCTAATTTTCCCGGAGCTATTCCCAAATTCTTTTCGAAGTTTGATGTAAGAATGAATTTTCATCAGTCATAATGCCTTCACCAAGATCGCTTTCAAAACATTGTCATCGTCCGTTCATCATTTCTATTCTTTATTGTTCCGGAGTGGCTCATCAATTGTCATGGTGGTTCTCATCATCATTCTCAACATTTGAAGACCGAAGAAGAGTTTTCCCTCCAAATCTTAACCGTTTCTCTCAGAGATGCGTGGTTCTAACTTGTTGCCATCCTCTCATAATTATTTTTGATTGCGAGAATTCTTTTCATACCCATCCGGAGCATTTCATGAGTTGTTTCCATTTCTTTCCTCTGAAGGCCATCATGTCATAATTCTTCATTCTCAGCGTATAAACCACATCGTGGGCGTTACAAAGGGACGACTAGGGCGAACGCAAGGGACAAAGTGATTTGCGACACGTTCTTTTTGGTTTCTTCCTTTTTTTTTTCTCTGTCATTAAACTGACCTTTCAACAATAATGCTTTGATCCTGTGCCATCCCATAGACTGATGGTTGGCAGCAAATAACTAATAGAAAGCAAATTGCTATGACCGATTTAGCCGCAGCACGAACACAGTGTTCCTCTGGCTATTATTCAGTGTGTGTGCTAAATAACAGAAACATAAGACGTTCTGGTGCGTTGAGGATAAGACTAACATGGCTTAGGCATGAACCTTGCATGTATCAGCGAAACGAAATGTCGATATATAATTCCTGTCACCTAATCCCTCCTCCAAATCCTATCGTGAGTAGAGTCGGTAACAGAAGGTAGGATAGAGGGCTCAATAGATCGTAGTAGGGCGGGGCAATTGGCGGCTCGTTAATGGATGGGGCGGCGTCACCTCGTGTGGAGCGGATAGATGAACTTGCCGGGATGGGAAGATCGGGGCTGTGTTAAGAGTATTGGGAGGATACGGAGCCGTGGACAAACTCTACACAGGATGCATCCTGATGGCCAGCACCATGTTTCAAGGGTTTTTCCATGTAGTTTCTCTGTAAACAAATATAAGAGCGTTAATAGTTCACTAAAGTAGTGATCTAAATGCTCTTATATTGCTTCACGGGGGGAGCATATATGAATACAATTACATCTTTCATTTATTATTTTCTTTTATCATTTATATACAAACAGAGTGCATTTCCGCAATGGGCCGGGAGCATAAAGACTTCGAAGGACTCCTCCTGCAGGGCGGCAATGATTCTGGAGAGAAGACCGTTCGCCTGGAAGGACTTACGATATCGATGACATGCTTGGCTAAAATTGCTGTTGGGTCTGATAAGGTGAGCTTGCATTATTGTTGTCTATCTTTCTAGTTCGCCGTATGTGCCCGGCATGCATGCTAATACTAATATTATTTCGTCAAAAGCATGGATAATCTAGTAGCAAGACAAATTGTGCGGTCACAAACTAGTGTAGGAAATGGAGTGTGTCGTTTGGAATATTCTGGTATCCCCTCATTTTAAGAAACGAACTTACGAGACCCTAACCCCCTTGAACATGATCTGTTCTTTTAGGCTCGTACCACTGTATCATTTACCAATAAGGAATCAAGTATTTCTGTTTCTGCACATTGGCCCAGAGCCTGATTAACGGCCAGGATTATTTTGATGGGATCAATACGATGGCTGTAGAAGTTCGTTTCTGCCTCGCTCAAATCGGTGCAGGCACCCAGTGGTTGTTTGACAGACTTGATCCAGTTTTAAAAACTTAAGAGATTCGGTTTGGTGTGCAGGAACCTAGAAGATACGAGCTGAAGATGACCAGCGACATGATCGGTGGGCCAATACTGGAATGGTATCCTAATCCAATGGAGGTACAACCCCCCCCCCCCCCCCCCCCCCCCCCCTCCCCACCCCCTCCGCCCCAAAACAGAACAACAACTTCCTCTCTTGTTAGCCTATGAGCAAGCATGATTTCATATGGTGGTTCATTCCAGGGAGCAATCAACATTGTCAATACGACAGGAGAAACCACACCGGCTGCTGTTCCTCAAAGAACACTGGCTAATGCCCTATATGATGCGATGCAACGTGTTAAGAGGAAAACGACCGAAGTTGGAGTCGAAGAACCCAAGGAAATCAAAAAGGCCAAAACGAGCAACCCGCAGCGTGCAGCAGGTAGCAAATAAGTGAAAGGCATAGAAAGTTTCAAACTTTGTGTATGTGTCCTTTTCCATTCCTACTAATAAGGAGTGCATGATCTCATGACTAAGGCAGAAAACACATAATGGCCAACTCCATTTCTGAATTAAATTTGGAATTTAAAATAAAAGCGATGTAAAATGATGCTTCTTACGACTTTAATTTATTCAGTATACTCCCATGGTTTTATTGTTACTTCTACGACAGATTATGATTTTTTTATTGCTAGTATTACTGCTAACGCTAGGATAAACTAAAGCGTATACTTCCCTTAATCAAACTTTTCATATTTAATGAAGTTTGTGGGAAAGATGCCAACATATATGTTACGAAATTAGTATCTTTACCTGTTATTAAATATAGTATAGAGACTTAAGACATTTTATATTTATTTAGAGAGGGAGTAGTTGTCAATCCATGCTTTCATACAGGCAAGTCTAGTTATTATAAGAAGCTTCTTTCTATATTGCTTTTTTCAGATACAAAACTTTCAGAATAATATCCAGTCAAACACTAAAAGCCTGGCAAAAGGAAATGTAGCAAACCCGATAGATCCGCAACAGTAAAGTCCTATAGACCGACACTATGCCTATATCGAAAGTGATGGTGCATCAATCCGGAGGTTGAGCTGCCATCCATGTTGGGGAAAAAACCTCCGCAGCCGCCTGCTCTAACCGCGTACACACCACCTTGAACCGCGGTTGGTGCTTCGGTCGTTGTAGCATAAACCACTTACAAAGCAAGTGCATACAAAAGAAAATAATCCGTAGAGAAGAAGCACTTTTGTTATTAAAAATCAAATCATTTCTACATAGCCAAAGCAGTTAGGTATATGCTGTCACCCTTATTAGCGTTTTGAACCTATTTCGTTTTTTGGAATACCGTCCAACCAATGATCAAATATATTGGCAACACGTGGGGGCGGAGATGTAACACCCCAGAATTCAATCAAATCTGGAGATGCCACCATACTATCTTATTTTTGTATGGTCTAGGGAACTTAAAATTTCAGCAGAACCTCCTTTATTTTACGGGCATCCACAACAAGGAATTTAGCGAATATACGAGAAATAGTATCAATAAAGTTCACATAACTAGCTATGCTGCTAAAATGATAATATGATTCCATGATAACGAGGATAAAGTTTCAAGCATCGACATGCTCAAACTAGACAAGGAATAAACAATAATGCTAGGAAACTCGTCGATCTAATAAGTCTCCAAATGATAGATATGAGATTTTTTTCATCTAATGTGAATGTGTGTAGGTGAAGTGTAGGTCTACCCGCGTACCTGAGCACCAAATAAAAACGAACAAAAGAAAGCAAGGGTGAGTAAAAGGATTACTCGGCAAGTACAATATATAGCCTTAACAACAACAATTCATGCGTCAAAGAAATACGCCATTACTCCAACACCAAGTGCTTGCAAAGACATCGACCCACATTCTAACCATCAGAGATAATGAGCACAACGGACTAGCCCACGTGTAGGCGGAAATTCACCGACAAAAACGGAGTAGCACACTTCGAGCAGAATTTCACCGCACCTGGCTCTAGCACAACAGAGTGGCCCAAGTGTATCAGAATTCGATCGACCGAAACGGAGTAGACACATGGAGCAGAATTCACCGCACCAGGCTATAAACATCCAAACACGAAAACTCCAATCGTGCCAAAACCAAACAACACCAAAAACGGCAAGCAACAGATATAAAACACAACAATGGGCATACCATATAACAGGATCATCATGCAATGCCTCAAATTGAACGTCTAACTGAAAAGCTGTCCTCCAAAATAGAAGCTCCTAAATCTGTAGAATAAAGTTATGTTTAAGAAACCTTTTTTTTTTGCGAGTGATGTTTAAGAAACCTACACTGGAAGGACAATGTAATATACTAGTGGCACTATCCCACACAGGAAAAGCTACCCCCGAAACCTAACTTTTTTTCTCAACTTAATTAATAAGGTTCATTATTATCCTTCATCACAATTCATCATTGTATCAGACCAATGAAATCTCTAACATCAGTTTGTTTCTACATTAGGTACTGCATAGGTAATATCCAGATGTTTGCAGGGTTCAGATATGTACTGACTTCTGCCGTACTCCAACTATCCAAAATGATGGAATTTGTAAATGTTTAAGCTCAGCCAGCCTCCAAATACTTCTAGGTAATGGGATTCCTCTAAAAACAACAAACCGTAGCTAGTACTAGCAATCCAACGAGCAAGCACCTAGATGCTCCAAGAATAAGTACTAACTAATTTTGATGGATAAAAGCTAGGGGATACAAGTATATATTCCAGTGCCTCCGTGTGCAATAATCAGAAATAAACAGCTGTTACTATTTTGCATGTCCTGGTATGCTTCTTCCATCGGTAGTTACTAGCAAATATGCCCGTGCGTTGCAACGGGAGACAAAAAATTATGGCTCACCAAATAAATATGACTCAATATCCTGATGTATGAGCATACTCTATTTTAACATAATGGCTCACCATGTTGCCATTTATTTTATTTTTCTCACCCTAGCCGATGATGGTCACGATGTCCACGTGATCACAATGCATTCCACGGTAAATCACAAGGCTATGAAATTTCCAGTGCATGCCACACTTATCATTATGTTGCGCAAGGGAACGTCTAAAACTTTAAAAACAAATCTCATTGACCACGAACTACTCCCAACGCCAAGATATATAAATACTTTCGAAAAACTAATCAAATCCTAGACATAAAATACTTTTGAATCAGTGAACACTTTTCGAATCGATAATTTTGTTTTGAAATTTTTGATTTTCTCAAAAAAAAATCATGAACATTAGTTTTGTTTACAATTTTTTAAATGTATGAACCGGTTTCGAATTCATTAACATTTTTTGACTCAACAAACATTTTTTCAATCGACAAACTTTAAAAAAATTTGGGGAACACATTTTTATTTTTATTTTTATTTTTGTGAATGGATATTTTTTTCAGATTCCCGAATATGTTTTCATTACATGAGCATTTTTTCAAAATCATGAACATGATTTTATTTCCTGACCATTTTTTCCAAAAATTGTGATTTTTTATAATTTTATGAACAGTTTTGCAAAAACACCAACATTTTTTGAATCTGCAAAACTGTTATGATTTTCTAACATTTTTGAATTCACATATATTTTTATGATTTCTCAAACATTTTTTTGAAAAGTTGCAAATTTTAGAATATTAAAATCCCGAATTAATTTAAATAAGAAATAAGAAATCATGAACATTAGTTTTGTTTACATTTTTTTAAATGTATGAACCAGTTTCGAATTCATTAACATTTTTTGACTCAACAAACATTTGTTCAATCAACGAACTTTTTTAAAAAAATTGGGGACCAAATTTTTATTTTTATTTTTGTGAATGGAGATTTTTTTCAGATTCCCGAATATGTTTTAAATACATGATCATTTTTTCAATATCATGAACATGATTTTATTTCCCGACCATTTTTTCAAAAAAATTTGATTTTTTATAATTTTGTGAACAGTTTTGCAAAAACACCAACATTTTTTGAATCTGCAAATTTTTTATGGTTTTCTAAACATTTGAATCTGCAAAATTTTGTTTTGAATTCACATATATTTTTATGATTTCTCAAACATTTTTTTTAAGACTTGCAACTTTTAGATTATTAAAATCCCGAAATAATTTAAATAACAGATAAGAAAAAAAACAAAATGAGAAAAGAAAAGATAAAAATAAATAATAAAAAAACAGGGGAGTAAAGCCCTGCAGCATACATGGATAGGGACATGCGTGTGAAAGGAAAGATAAATATTGTGAAAGCTGGGATTCAAACCCTGGTCTTAGCGCTACAGGAGCAATCAGCCAACCACTCTGCCCCTTATCATTTCATGAATTAGTTTCGTCACGCAGCTATATGACAACGAAGGAGACGGTGATTTTTGGTCCGAAAAGTTGAATCGTTTTCCCACTTATGGATGGCATTGGTGGGTAATTTTTATCAACTTAGAGGATAATTTTAATGACGGACGACCAGAAGCGATAGCCGCTTTATTAGTAGGTAAAGATAATAAAATATTCTCCAGTAAAAGAAGGCCAAAGCTAGCGAGCGCCTTGGCGCCCGGGCAACGTATCTTGTGCAACAAGAGAACTCGTGCACCAGATGCACCAGCTACACATGAGCCCTCAGATCGTAATGGAAGGGACAGGATCTATCTAAGAGGTTGGCTCCTGGTACGTTTTGCAAAGGAGACCTTGGAGCGTAGCTAAATCAATATTTTAAATAGCGCGCTACAAAATATAGCGAGGCCCTTCTCTAAATGCTACACAAGTTATAGCACGCTAATAACGTGCTATATTTCAAAATAGCGTTTGCAAAAAAAATCAAATATATCTAGAAATGAAGTATTTAAGCAACTAATTTTTTCATAGGAGCAAGCAATATATGCATAAGGGCCAAATCTAGCGCATAAAAATAGTAAGTCTCAAACATCAACAACCATAGTTTTAAGAGTCTCTAACATCAACAGCCACCGGGGCAGCCACCTGAGCTTGCTGGTTAGGTCTCGTGGGAGAATCTGATAAAAGGAGTGAGAAAGCTAGTGGTTGTGGGTTGGTTTTGGCCTGCTGGGCCTGCTGGGCTGTGCTTATTTCAGTTTTGCATGGTCTGCACGTCGTAACGTTACAACGTTACAACGTTATAGCGTGTGTAGCACGCTAATTACGCAATTAGCGGCGTAGCGTCTGATTTTGCCAAAACATAACGTCTCCCTTTCAAATATGCTATAACCGCGTTATAACAGCGAAATAGCGTGCTATTTAAAATATTGAGCTAAATCGACGAAACGACATCCGAAACCCAGTTCGTGTCTTCCTCTTTCTGTACCACTGAACCAGGCCCTGAGACTGGTGTATATAGTTAACAAATAAAAACTTTTTTCTTTGCTAACATGGTAATCTTGCCCAGGCATCTTGAGATGTTGTTACCTGGAACCTAAGATCAGTATGCATTTCATCTTTCCCTTGCTGTTAGTTATGAACCTTTTCCTAGGACATCCACGTCTCACTCAGAAAATAAAATGAGATTGTTGCAGGATGTACTCCAATGGAAATGTAAAATCCGTAAATACTGTACAACCTTATTTGGAAAAATGCAATGCAGCGCAAACTGAATTTAGGCCTTCAAAGTGCAACAAAAATTCTCACAAACTGAATTGCAGTGTTAAATGATTTTGGCAAAAGATGCATGTGATTTATTCTTCAATCAGTTGTCATGCTTGAAGGTTTATAACTGAATTATGTGATCGTGCTGGACACAATATTTTTAGCCATTTCCATGTAAAAACGTCAAGATATTTACATGTGGGAACATCACAAGAATTTGATACAAAAAATAACATAAAGTTTACAAAAGTTGTCCATCTGAACTTCAAAAGCCACGTACTACATCTACATGATTTATTTCTTCCTAATCTAAGCGCTACACTTAGGAGATTGTTGTGACCCCAGCCATGAACGTCTTCACCTGCCAACGCACAAGAAAACATGGGTTAATCCTCAACTGCATCAAACCTGCACAAAAATGAAGTCAGGAACAATAACTGGTTGTAAGTACAGGTTCTAATAGTGAGAATTCTGGCAAGATAAAATCTGGAACATGAAAATTAGTGACGGTTTCCTCACTTGGGCATCAAAAAGGGCATTCAGAATCAACGAAGTGAGTGACAAGAGTTGAGTAGCAAATGATATACTGCAGACTTGTACCATAAATCCTAAAAAAATGGAAACTTTCTTTTTAGTTGGAAAACATGAAAAATGTTTATAATCATACTGCTCGTTTGTCTATTTCCAATCTTGCTGCACCAGCTGAGGATAAACTTTTACCCTTACGATTTACCTATTCTGCTCATGCTTCACTTGCAATACAAGTACTGCATTATTAGAGTATACCTCTGGAAGGTATGGTCCTGAATATATATTGACACAACGAGAATTATCTTATTGTTGGCAGGGTGTGCTGTTTCTTTTATCTAATGAAGCAATTGATCCATCTGCGACAAACACACCGGTGTCAATGTTAGTGTAGAGTTACAGGCGTCGATGATAGGAACCCAAGGATTGGGAACGTGGATAACAAAAGAACCCAAATTAGTGATTATACCGTGGATCCTTTATCAGTAAAAAGAGGATGGTTGGCTGCTAATCAGCCGGGGAAGGGGGGAGGGCGCATCTGGTGTAACGAGGGACCAGCATAGAGAGCGAGCTTGCCTAGATTTTGCTTAGCCCTAGCTCCAGGCTTGGTACAGAACACTGGAAAGGGAGGAAGACGATCTGTAATTCTGTATGCGTGGAGGTCAATTCGCTGGATTTAGCTGTACTGTGAGGACTGTTCTGCAAATACACCAGGAGCCCAAGCATCGCACCGAATCCTGTCCCTCTCTTACGAATCCAATGGTCCATCTATTGCTGGTGTACCTGGTGCATCAGTTTGCTCGTTTCACCAGATACTCTCTCTTGGCGCCCGTTCGTACTATTAAGCACCATATCATTTATAGAAAGTCCAACTAATCCATATGTATACAATTTCAAAAAAGGAAGCACTTTTGTTGTGCCCCTACACCATCTTCTCCGTGCACTATCTTCTCGATTCCCCCTTCGGTAGAGTAGGGAAAAGGCCTCCAGATGGGATATCCGAAGTACAAAAACTTGCGGCGGAAGAAAAAGTATTTTGGATGACTCTCTGTTGGTGTACATATTTTGGAGAATTTATAGAGGCAGAATTAGGTCAAACGGAGCCACGAGGGGCCCACAAGGTACTAGAGGCCTGCCTATCCCCGGGCTTGCCCTAATGTCTTGTGGTCTCTTTTGTCCAGAAAAAATCGCCAAAAAGTTTTGTGGCATTTGGACTTCGTTTGATACATAATTTCTAGAAAACCAGAAACAGGCAAAAAACATCAACTGGCATTTGGCACTTGGTTAATACGTTAGTCCCAAAAAATGATATATAATTGCATGTCAAACATCCAAGATTGATACTATAATAATATGGAACAATAAAAAATTGTAGATATGTTGAAGACGTATGAGTGGACCATGCGGTTCGGGTGCTGTCCGGTCACCATGGCCTTGTGGGGGATATGGTACTTGGGGGGTGTGTCATTCAATGGCGGTGGCACGGTAGTCCGTACCCCAATTTGGTGACAGTGATTGGCCGTGGTGAAAACCAACTCTGTCTTGTCAAGTCGGCGGCGACGACGTTCTAGCATCGTCATGGTATCTCACTTGTTGCGGTGCTCTCCGGGGCAAACCCTAATTCTTGGAATGGGTGGGGGCAGCGCTCCGGTGTCGTTCCATTCCTAAAAGCTTTGCCTTGGTTCCCATTGTTCGTCATGCACGGCTTCTCCTCATGGTGTTGGCTCATCCACGGTTTAGGGCCCTGACGACTTCATAGTAGTGCTTAGTGTTTTATCCGATGTTTGATTGGAGTACTTTGCGCTGGTGTTGTTGTTTTCAGCGTTCTTCTATCTAGCCTTGGGTGTGTGTTGTGTTGGTGTGGGGTGTGTGTGTTTGTATTTGCTTGTCGAGTGATGGTTGCTATGTAAAGCGGGGAAACCCGAGAACGGCTATAGCGTGGACGAGCTCGTTTGCTCCTGGTACGTGGACCAATGGTACAACGTGTACATGGGGCTGTCATTAATACGTGGTGAATTTAAAAGTGTGGATACTAGTTGATATACGGCCCTTGGCCCGTATAGCAGGGTTACAGTGCCCGGCCTTGCCGTGATGGGAACTGATGAGGCGTTTCGTTGGGACCACGCACACCAGGGAGACGCACACGCGGGTGCATCGCCGCTGCCAACCGGCGAGGTTGCCTCAACCGTGCAGATGCGAAAGCAGACGGAGCAGGAGGAGTGCCGAACGTATAGGTATAGCTAGCCTCCGTCTCCACGAGACACGCCCGAGCTCTTCCCCGATCTCATCGCTGCTCTGCGTCGCTTCGTCCCTCTCCAGCGGCGACTCCAATGTGAAGTGTAGTAGTACTGTCAAGATGTGAGCATAATCTCATTTTTCTCTATTTAGGTTCAGTCCCGTTCAGTTAGGTTCAGGTCCACCTTACTAGCATGACAACATGGGGCTCTGACGGGAAGATGGCATCTGAAGCATAGTAGTAATGTCTACGCTTCTGATCTGTATCTACCTTGGCCATTTTTTGAAAACGTCTTGTAGGGTCAATGGTATTGGTGAGCGAATATTTTTTCCTCTTGAACATGGCAAGTTTGAAAGGAATTTCTATTGGTCACACAGCAAATTCAGAAAATTATGTCCCTCAACACATGGCAAATTTTAGGAAAAATTGTAATTGTCACACGACAATTTACGAATTCTGATTTTTAAATCATGACAATTCTTGAAACAAATTTGTAATTGTCTTATGGCAATTCTTGAAGCAAATTGTGCTTTTTATATCATGGCAATTATTGAAACAAATAGTACACAACCATGTCACCTTAACATATATCGCCGTGTTCACATGGCAAATGCAGGTATTCTTTTTTGAATGACCATGACAAATGCAAAAAAACATATTTATAATGACATTTTTATTGTAGAAACCATAGCAAATTCTCTATTTATTGTTTGTACCATGGCATTTTTTTGTAGATTCCTTGGCCATTATTGTACATGTGGCAAATTTCTCTTTAGTAGTATGGCAAATTCCTAAATTTTCCTGTTTCTAGAGAACAAAATTCCTACAAAATTTGCCATGCACTGATGGAAAAAACTAAATTTGCCATCTTTTTGAAGAGAACAAAATTCTTTAATTTTGCCATGATGTGCATTGGTTTTAAGAGCATGATGGCATAATTTTGCGTATCGATCATAGCAAAAGTTATACGCAATTGCAATGCTTTGTTTTTTCTCAACATCATGGCAAGTAGTGTCATGGTAAGTTTTACACACATTTGCCATTTTTGGCACGCTGTAATTTTTTGGCTTTGACTATTTATGATTTCTTACTCTCCTCGAACTATGTACATGGCATGACATTTTACTTGGTTTGTAGCTATAATTTTTGACATGGCAATTTCTTTTCTTTTCTTTTTTTGACATGGGCAGTTTAAGTTTTGTACGACAACTATATCATAGCCATGACAAACTTTAATATGTTTTTGCCACGGCAACTTAAGTAGGTGTTCCACATCTCTATAGTTACCATGGCAAAAAAATAAGATCTTTTTCGCCATGCCACCTTAAGTTTTGCAATACATATATAGACATGTCATGGCAAACCTTTGTATTAGATCTGTGTTCATTACATGACAGAGTTTTACTTGCTTTTTAGCTATAAACCAGCCATGGAAAACTTTCTAATGTTTTCGCCATGTGCAGTTTAAGTTTTATACTACATTTCAAAAATTGTACTTATGGCAAATTTATTATATCTGACCATGGAAAATTTATTGTATCGGCCGTGTCATTTTTGTCTGTGGCTAACATCACAAATAATATTTTTGGAACCTAGCATGTAAAAGTTATTGTACAAAATCTATGAATTTTCCTGTGTCATTAGTTGCCATCATTTTAGAAAAAAATAGGGAAATGAATTTTTCATCACATGAAAAGATAGCAGAAAAATTTGGAGTTGCCTTGGTCCACTATCTAGTTTTGCCAGCAAAGTCATACAAAAAAATAGTTGCCATGGTGTAAAAATAGTAGGGGTGTTTATGTTACGCGTTATAGAGATTTTTTTTCATGAATGCCATGCAAACATTACAAAAATTGCCATGTGAACAGAAAAAATGAATGTGTGCGCTTGTAGGGAAATAGCAAAAAACAATTTTGAAATTTTCCATGTGAGTATTAGAAAAGTTGTTGTTAATATTTTTTCCATGCTTTTTCACAAAGCAAAATCTTCTTAACTTGCCATTACAAGTATAATGGGTTCGTAGGTCATCTGGGTTGCGCTAGAGGGTCCTGTCATATACATTAACAATTTTTATATAATGTTTATGGCACCTTCGCATGTATATAGCATGGCAATTTTTTTAAGACACCCACAAAAATATATATTTTTAAGAGCATGGCAATCTATATTATCTAGATCATCTGTCATTTTACTTTACTGTCGGCGAAAAGCAGCTACTATTTGGCAAAAACCGGTTTCAGTTTGATGGAAAGTGATTTCTATTTAGTGGAAAGTGGTTTCTATTTTACGCAAAGCGGCTTGACATTTTTTTGAGTTAATAAATACAATGAATACTAGGTCTGTTTTGCGGCAACCCGTTGGAGATGCTTTTACTGCCCGCTCATGCAAAAGTTTTTTTTTGTTTTGAGGATCGCTCATGCAAAAGTTGATGAATCAAAAGTTGACGTAGTTGGTGTGCCAAAGTATAGGCGTGGACGTGGAGCAACCATGGTATTTCCAGTCACATGTGCCGGCTCGCACATGTTGGTCCTGGACGTCCTCGCTCCTACGCCGTGATAAACCCGTTTGTTAATCATGTGGGTCCCGTCGTACCTGCAAAGCCCAGTATACAACGTATATACCCGACAGTACCTGACACGGCCCAATCCCGGCGAGAACGAGCGGCTAGCGATTCCAGGAGCGTGCGAGCTCGTCCGCTCCTACGAATTTTCGGGGGAAACCCTCCGTCGTCAATTCATTGAGACATCGAGTAGTGTGAAGGAAGCATGCGTTTGCTACAATGTATATGGGACCAGTGGAGTTGGAGATGCACTTCGAGCGCAGTTAAAAAAGAGAAAAATTAGAGCATCGGCCAAGATTCGAACTTGCGATCACAATCTAGTAGTGTATTAGGACTAGCCACAACAGAAGATTGGATTATATTTCCTTTATTTAATCATTTCTTGAAATTTCTGAACATGTTTTTGAAAATTCCAATCGTTTGGACAAACTCACGCGTGTTTTGAGAAAATTTTGTTTTTTTAATTTGGAATATAATTTTAAAAATGGGAACAATTTTTGAAGTTGTGAACAAAATTTGGAAAGCAGGAACACTTTTTAAAAGTCTGACCAATTTTGATAAACATGAACAAGTTTTTAAATTGTGTAAAAAATTTATTTTCTAATCTAAATTTAAAAACAATATTCTTTTAAAGTTTGAGAACAAATATTCAAAAACTGTAACATATTTTAAAATTACAAACAATTTTTGACAGTCATGATGAAATTTATAAAAATGTGAATAATTTTTCAAAACAGAGTACAAAAACTTGAAAATGTGAACATATTTTAAATTCTGAACAATTTTTGACAATCACGAGTAAGTTTCACAAAAATATGATTTTTTTTGAATTTTTGAACAATTTTTAAAAGACATGAGTATTTTCGAATTTTTGAAGATATTATGTAAGTGGAAGCATTCCTTAAAAAATAAAAAATAAATATTAGAATCCCAAACAAATAGTCGATAACCAAGAACAATTTTGAAATTCCAAACATTTTTCAAAATTGTAAATATAATTTGAGAAACAAGAAAAAAATAATTCCGAACAATTTCCAAAGCATTGTTTGGAAAAAGTAAAAATAAACTTGAAAACGGGATAGAAATTAAAATAAAAAAGAAATGGGAAAACAGAGAAAAGAAAAACTAAAATCAGGGACAAAAAAAATGATGCAGAACTGGAATGAACAAACTAGTTTTATGGGCCGGCTGAGACGCTTCACTAGTGTGCCACCATGTGCGACATTTCGTCAATTTGCCGCGGCATATGGGGATTTCCTAATCCAGGATATCAAAGTGGCTTTTTCTCGGTTTGTTGCCTATGAACTGGCCCATGAACTGGCCAATGAGTTTTTTTTTTCTTTTTTTGCAGGAAAGATTGGCCCATGAACTGGTGGCGAAGACTAGACAGATGGGAGACATGCTTATTATTGCTGCAGTTCCTGACAGTTTACGGAGTCTTATGCTCTCGAATTTTATTACTATTTATTCAAACTAGCAAAGTGGCCCGCTCGATGCACGAGCTAGAACTTCTGAAAGTTCAATAATGAGAATTTATTATTTACTTTGCTTAGGGGGAAATGGTACTAAATGTGACCACGTTGCAAATATAAGACTTTTGAGAACATTGTTTGGTCCAAGTTATGTTTGGTTTTCTCATCTACAGATAAACATATGTGCTATCCATTCATCATTTAACTGCTTATTATCCCTACCATACTAAATGTATTTTTTATATAATTTTTCAAGACCTTTAATAGATTTAACATTGAAACTTAAGTTACCATTAAGAACAAACACTAGCGCAGAAGCGGGCAATACCACAGGTTCTAAGGCCCTTTGGTGCCGGTTCGGTAACCGGCACTAAAGCCCCCCCCCCCCTTTAGTACCAGTTCAGCCCTTTAGTACCGGTTGATGACACCAACCGGTATTAAAAGGTTGAGGGCTTTTGGGTTTATGATTTCTTTTTCATTTAATTTTGTATTTTTCATTTAATTCTTTTTTGTTTGCTGGTATTTTACGATGCTACATATTGTACACGTTATGCATACATATAAATAGAATTTCTAGTAGAACCGATCATCGAATGTCTCACAACCACCATTAATTAATTCACACATGTATATATATATATATATATACAATTAGCTAGCTATATACAATTTCTCCTAATTGATACCTTCGGAGTCAGTGGCATTAGCCTAATTGGTGCCTTCGGAGCACGATGACAATTGGAATTAGTTCATGGGGGCGGTAGCGGGTAATAGTATTCTCTTTTTGGGATTTATGACCTGGTCGAGCAAAAATCCCGCTATTTCCTCTTCAATTGCTTCTATGCGCTCCTCCGCTAGGAGTTGCTCCCGCACCTCTGTGAACTGTTAAGAAGGAGATCAATATGCATGTGTATTAGTTGTGTGACTAGATATCGATAATGGTGTAAAAATTGTGAATAGTGTTCTGACAAACGTACCCACTCCTGTCTTTGAGATCTGCTCCTTTCGGATGCCATCATGCGAATGTTCTCGCAAATGTAGTATGCACACAGATTATTCCCCGGCGCCTGCTACAGGGCCTTTACGAGAATGGAATTTGATCATATAATAATTAATCAAGCATGATAATTAAAGAGATGGCAGCTAGCTAGCTAGTACTACTTAATTACTTACCTTGGGTCGATACCATTTCAGCTTTCATTTCCATTGGCCTGTAGTGACGCTGATGAACTTTGCCCAAGCCCTGTCCGCCGACAAAGAAAATGAATAAAGGGGTTATTAAATAGTTCATATCAGGAAATGATGAACTAAATAGGCCGAGATATAGTTAATAATGATTGAAATTACCTGTTGACTATCCCAAACAAGATGGTGTAGTCACTTTCTTTTTTAAGTAGTGAGTCCAGTATTTCAACTGTTCCTTCATCAACTTTAATGATTAACAAGATCCAGTGAAATCTGCATGTACACACGTTTGCATGTCTTAATTAAGCGGGCATATGTAAGCAAAAACATGTAGCTAGCTAGTAGGCAAAAACAGAATTTGTAGTACAAAACAGTATGACTCACTCGAAGTTGTAAGGAAGTAGTATATCTTCATTGGTATTGAGGCGCTTGAAGAACTCTAGCATGCTTTTTCTCTACGCTTTTTTCATAATATGGATCTAATTTCCATGTGTATTCATTAATGGTATTTGGGTCAATGAACCCAATGCCATAGCGTCCACCTTTTTTCATTTCATACATCTTCATCCTGCATAATACCACAGAAAAGAATATAGTGAGGATAATTACAGGTAATGATTGATCAAAATGATCACTACAGCTAGCTTGAGACTTAAATTATAGAAAGAAATCACTTACAGAAAATAGCAACTGACGATATATTTGTCGAGTGCGTCTTGATTGTATAACTGAAATAGTTCTGAATACTCAACGGACACAGCTTTCTCATGGTAGTAATGATCCTTCTTGACATTCACCATGAGGGACTCTCGATTGGAAATCTTGGTAATGTCCATGTACCATTGATGCAATTCATACATTCTCGTTGGGAGCTTTTTGACCTCGTCTGGCTCGACCAAAGGTTGGCCCCGGACATATTTCCGTTTTATTTCCTCCTCTCTAAGCGGAGGCATGGACTCGGTGTCGAGGAGTGCTACGTCTTGAGCTTGCGTTGGTTTTCCCCGAAGAGGAAGGGATGATGCCGCAGAGTAGCGTAAGTATTTCCCTCAGTTTTTGAGAACCAAGGTATCAATCCAGTAGGAGACCACGCTCAAGTCCCTTGTACCTGCACGAAGCGATAGCTACTCGCAACCAACGCGATAGGGGTTGTCAAGCCCTTCACGGTCACTTACGAGAGTGAGATCTGATAGATATAATATTTTTGGTATTTTTGGTATAAAGATGCAAAGTAAAAAGTAAAGGCAAAGTAAAAAGCAAAGCAAGATTAAAGTAATGGAGATTGATATGATGAGAATAGACCCGGGGGCCATAGGTTTCACTAGTGGCTTCTCTCAAGAGCATAAGGATCCTATGGTGGGTGAACAAATTACTATTGAGAAATTGACAGAATTGAGCATTGTTATGAGAATATCTAGGCATGATCATGTATATAGGCATCACGTCCGTGACAAGTAGATTGAAACGATTCTACATCTACTACTATTACTCCACTCATCGACCGCTATCCAGCATGCATCTAGAGTATTAAGTTAAAAACAGAGTAACGCTTTAAGCAAGATGACATGATGTAGAGAGATAAATTCATGCAATATGAAATAAACCCCATCTTGTTATCCTCGATGGCAAAGATACAATACGTGCCTTGTTGCCCCTTCTGTCACTAGGTAAGGACACCGCAAGATCGAACCCAAAGCTAAGCACTTCTCCCATGGCAAGAACTACCAATCTAGTTGGCCAAACCAAACAGATAATTCGAAGAGACTTGCAAAGATAACCAATCATACATAAAAGAATTCAGAAAAGATTCAAATATTATTCATAGATAGACTTGATCATAAACCCACAATTCATCGATCTCAACAAACACACCGCAAAAAGAAGATTACATCGAATAGATCTCCACAAGAGAGGGGGAGAACTTTGTATTGAGATTCAAAGAGAGAGAAGAAGCCATCTAGCTACTAATTATGGACCCGAAGGTCTAAGGTAAACTACTCACACTTCATCGGAGGGGCTAGGATGATGTAGAAGCCCTACGTGATGACAGCCCTCTTCCGGCGGAGCTCCGGAACAGGCCCCAAGATGGGATCTCGTGGATGCAGAAAGTTGCGGCGGTGGAATTAGGTTTTTGACTCCTGTTCTCATCGTTTGGGGGTATGTGTGTATATATAGGAGGAAAGAGTACGTCGGTGGAGCATCGAGGGGCCCACGAGGCAGGGGGGCGTGCCCCCCACCCTCGTGACCTTCTCTTTGATCCCTTGCAGTAGGGTCCAAGTCTCCTGGATCACGTTCGGTGAGAAAATCACGTTCCCGAAGATTTTATTCCGTTTGGACTCCGTTTGATATTCTGTTTACCCGAAACACTGAAATAGGCACAAAAAAAACAGCAATTCTGGGCTGGCCTCCGGTTAATAGGTTAGTCCCAAAAATAATATAAAAGTGGAAAATAAAGCCCAATATAGTCCAAAATAGTAGATAATATAGCATGGAGCAATAAAAAATTATAGATACGTTGGAGACGTATCAGGCATCCCCAAGCTTAATTCCTGCTCTCCTCGAGTAGGTAAATGATAAAAAGAGAATTTTTGATGCGGAGTGCTACTTGGCATAATTTCAATGCAAATCTTCTTAATTGTGGTATGAATATTCATATTAGAAAGATTCAAGACAAAAGTTTATATTGACATAGAAAATAATAATACTTCAAGCATACTAATAAAGCAATTATGTCTTCTCAAAATAACATGGCCAAAGAAAGTTATCCCTACAAAATCATATAGTCTGGCTATGCTTCATCTTCCCCACACAAAGTATTTAAATCATGCACAACCCCGATGACAAGCCAAGCAATTGTTTCATACTCTAACTTTTTCAAAACTTTTTCAATCTTCATGCAATACATGAGCGTGAGCCATGGATATAGCACTATAGGTGGAATAGAATGGTGGTTCTGGAGAAGACAAAAAAAGGAGAAGATAGTCTCACATCAACTAGGCGTATCAACGAGCTATGGAGATGCCCATCAATAGATATCAATGTGAGTGAGTAGGGATTACCATGCAACGCATGCACTAGAGCTATAAATGTATGAAAGCTCAACAAAAGAAACTAGTGGGTGTGCATCCAACTTGCTTGCTCACAAGACCTAGGGCAATTTGAGGAAGCCCATCATTGGAATATACAAGCCAAGTTCTATAACGTAAAATTTCCACTAGTATATGAACGTGACAACATAGGAGACTCTCTATATGAAGAACATGGTGCTACTTTGAAGCACAATATATGAGACTCGCTATATCATGGTGCTAAAAGTGTGGAAAAAAAGGATAGTAGCATTGTCCCAAAAAAAGGCCAAAGAAAAAAAAAGAAGGCCCAAAAAAAAGGGGGCGAGTGACAAGTATGAAAGAATTATGAACGGTGGCTTTGCCACAAATACTATGTCAAGTACATGATCATGCTAAGCAATATGACAATGATGGATGTGTCATGATGAACTAGATGGTGCTAAGTTGCATGGCAATATATGTCGGAATGGCTATGGAAATGCCATAATAGGTAGGTATGGTGGCTGTTTTGAGGAAGGTATATGGCAGGTGTATGATACCGGCGAAAGTTGTGCGGTATTAGAGAGGCTAGCAAGGGTGGAAGGGTGGGAGTGCGTATGATCCATGGACTCAACATTAGTCATAAAGAACTCATATACTTATTGCAAAAATCTAGAAGTTATCAAAGCAAAGTATTACGCACATGCTCCTAGAGGGATAGATTGGTAGGAAAAGACCATCGCTCGTCACCGACCGCCACTCATAAGGAAGACAATCAATAAATAAATCATGCTCCGACATCATCACATAACGGTTCACCATACATGCATGCTACGGGAATCACAAACTTCAACACAAGTATTCTTTAAATTCACAACTACTCAACTAGCATGACTTTAATATTATCACCTCCATATCTCAAAACAATTATCATGCTTCAATCTTTTCTTAGTATTCAACACACCCAAAAAAAGTTTCACAAATCTTGAATACCAAGCATATTATTATTAAGCAAATTACCATGCTATTAAGAGACTCTCAAATCAATTTAAGTGAAGCGCCCGTCGCCGTCGCCGTCGCCCGCGCGCCGCCCCGGCCCGCCCTCGCCGTCGCCCGCGCCCCTGCCCCGACGCCATCCTCGCCGCCGACCTCTCCTCAGCTTGGTCCGGCCGCCGGCGCCCTCCCTTTGCAAATTTTTTTAGGTTATTTTCATTTGTAGAAATTTTTTATGTATCTAGGAATATTTTTGTTCATAGATGATAGATGATCAAATGATGATTTTTTTGTTCATAGATGATAGATGATCAAATGATGTTTTTTTTTGTTCATAGATGATCATATAATTTCTTTTAGGTTATTTTCATTTGTAGAAATTTTTTATGTATCTAGGAATATTTTTGTTCATAGATGATAGATGATCAAATGATGAATTTTTTGTTCATAGATGATAGATGATCAAATGATGTTTTTTTTTGTTCATAGATGATCATATAATTTCTTTTAGGTTATTTTCATTTGTAGAAATTTTTTATGTATCTAGGAATATTTTTGTTCATAGATGATAGATGATCAAATGATGAATTTTTTGTTCATAGATGATAGATGATCAAATGATGTTTTTTTTGTTCATAGATGATCATATGATTTTTTTAGGTTATTTTCATTTGTAGAAATTTTTTATGTATCTAGGAATATTTTTGTTCATAGATGATAGATGATCAAATGATGAATTTTTTGTTCATAGATGATAGATGATCAAATGATGTTTTTTTTTGTTCATAGATGATCATATGATTTTTTTAGGTTATTTTCATTTGTAGAAATTTTTTATGTATCTAGGAATATTTTTGTTCATAGATGATAGATGATCAAATGATGAATTTTTTGTTCATAGATGATAGATGATCAAATGATGTTTTTTTTTGTTCATAGATGATCATATGATTTTTTTAGGTTATTTTCATTTGTAGAAATTTTGTTCATATATGGATATTTAGGGGGTCGAGGGTCGAGAACTAGTTTAGGGGGTCAAGGGTCGAGAACTAGTTTAGGGGGTCGAGGGTCAAGAACGTCGGACATTCATGAGAGAGGCGGGGAAGAAGGGGAAGAAGAGGGAGAAGAAGAGGAGAGGAAGAAGAGGATAAAAAAAGATCCCCACTATTCTTTCTTCTCTTCTTTTTTCTTCTTCTTCCTCTTCTTTTTTTATCGGGAACGAGGGTCGTCGAGGGGTCGAGGGGGGGGGGGACGGCGAACATTCATGAGAGAGGCGGGGAAGAGGGAGAAGAAGAGTAGAGGAAGAAGAGGAAAAAAAGAAGACGAAGAAGAAGAATAAAAAGAGGAGAAGAAAGAATAGAGGAGAAGAAGTTCTTCTCCTCTATTCTTTCTTCTCTTCTTTTTTCTTCTTCTTCTTTTTTTATCGGGAAAGAGGGCATGTCGAGAGTGTCGTCAAGCGGTCGAGGGTCGGGAAACTAGGGCTTACCCGAAGAAGGAGAAGCAGAGAAGAGGAAGAAGAGGAGAAAAAAAAAGAAAAGGAAAAAAAGAGGAAGAAGAAGAAAAAAAGAGGAGAAGAAGAAGGAATAGAGGAGAAGACTTTGTCAGTTCTTCTTCTCCTCTAGCTATTCCTTTCTTCTTCTTCTTCTTCTTCTTCTTCTTCTTCTTCTTAATTTTTATCGGGGGTTCGAGGGGTCGAGGATCGCCGAGGGGTCGAGAGAGGTTTCCTAGTGTCAAAGTATTGAAGAAATTCATGCCTTCATCATTAGCCGGAAGTAATCAGGGCATGTTGGTACGAAGTTCTGCAAAGTTGTTCTGGAATGGAGTCCCGGATAGAATAATCTGCCTTTTGGTACGAATTCAGAAAAGGCCTTCCAAATAGCGATATTCGGAAGGCTCTTGCTGAACTTTGTACCAAAAAGCGAATTATCCTATCTGGGAATCCGTTCCAGAACAACTTTGAAGAGCTTCGTACCATCATGCACATGTTACTTTCGCCTAATGATGAAGACATGGTTTTGTTGAATCCTTTGACACTACGCAACCTCCCGACCCCTCGAAGAATAGAGGAGAATAAAGAATAGAGGAGTTATTCTCCTCTATTCTTTCTTCTCCTCTTTTTTTTCTTCTTCTTCCTCTTTTTTTTATCGGGAACGAGGGTCGTCGAGGGACATAGATGTAGTGTCGTCGTTGTCGATATATACCCCCTCCCGATAGCTTGCTATGATTAGGTAGCTAGTTCTACGTTGGCACTAATATATCCATCTGTCATGTTTGAATAATAATTGCCATGTTGTAAATATTTGTAGAAACTATGGACACCCCCCGAGACGAAGCAAAATAAGCGTTGTTGAGGGACATAATCGCAGAAGGAAGTGATGCCGTCTCGTTGTTTCTCAACGACACCGATGGTCTGGAAGGAGAGGGTGAACAAGCTGGCTACGGTGACCTAATGCCGGTGCAAGAAGAAGAACATGAGGACGGCTCCGGTGACCCAATGCCGGTGCAAGAAGGAGACCGTGATGACGGCTCCGGTGACCGAACCGAGTCCGGCCAGGTATATATATTAGTTAAGCCTGTGCTGACTAGCTGATTGATGCATTCATTGTTTTGGTATGTACACATATTAATTAAGTCTTTGTGCTTTTTTCTGGCCCTCCGGATCGAGCACAACTTCGGTAAAGAGACGAGGCCCGAAGAAAAAGTTGAGCTCGGATGAAAAGTTAGAGATCATAGCAATCGCGCCCGACGGCCAACCGATTGAACCCCTCCGGACAAAGAGCGCATTTGTTGCTCAGTGCGGGGTTCTGGTTAGGGACAAGATCCCGATAAGCATCCAGCAATGGTTTAAGCCGGCTACAGAAGACCCTGAGGTGTCTTATGTCAATGATATGCAGAAAAATGATCTTTGGACTGAGCTGAAGTCAAATTTCACCCTACCCCCAGAGGATGATCCGGAGAAGCCAGTTAAAGAGCAATTAATCAAGTCTTTTGCTCTTAAGAGGATGGCAGATCTATTCAGGAGGTGGAAGAAAGAGCTGAATAGGTTTGTCGATAAAAAAGAGACACCAGAATTCAAGGGCAGATATGAGAAGATCAGAGATCACTGGCTCGCATTTGTGGCCCACAAGACATCGGAAAAGAGTAAGAAGATGTCGGCGACAAACAAGCAAAATGCTGCGAAGAAGATGCTTCACCATCGCACAGGGGCAGGTGGCTACCTCGTAGCCCGACCTAAGTGGGCCAAGACTGAGAATGATCTGGTTGCTAAAGGGATCGAACCAGAGACAATTAGCTGGCCAGACCGTTGCCGGACTTGGTTCTTCGGGGCTGGCGGAACCTTGGACCCTGTAACAGGGAAGTGCATTTGGACGAACGATCAAATGGACATACCAGTCAGGAAGCTTAAGCAGTATATCGAAGCAGCGCAGCAAGGGAAGTTCTTTCCAGACAGAGAGAACGACGAGCTCACAATGGCCCTCGGGAATCCTGAGCACCCTGGACGGACACGAGGCATGCCAAGCTCCATTCCGTGGAAGGTTGGGTTTCCGAACGCAGGCGGTTACAAATCCCATGAGAGGAGGAAAAAAGTGCAGCAGACCCAAATGCAGGCGCTGCAAGCAAGGGTAGACGTGATAGAGGAACGAGAAGCAAATCGCAGCAAACGTACTGCCGAAGCTTCCCCCGAAGCTACCCCGCCATCTCAGCGCAGAAGCAGCGTGGCTTCCACCGAGCTGCTTCAGCCGGAGCATGCCTTGACGGCTCCTGCCAGCTATCCCGTGGATGCTATAATGGAGTCTCAAAATTGCCACCTTATGACGCAATGGATGAATTTGAAGGTCAAGGCGGCTGTTGGCTCTGTTTATCCTACTGAACCCGACGCAAGTTTTCACTGCCGGCCGATTCCAGAAGGATATGCTAGGGTGATGGTGGATGAAATAACAGAGGGATTTGAGGACCTCTAGCTTGACCACCCTACCGGTGAAGGGGAGACTCAGCTGGGGTCTGCTCTGAAGACTCCATGCCTATGGTGGAAGGAGCTCATCAACCTTCCGAACTGGACGCCTCCGCCTCCTCCTCCTCCTCCTCCGGCAAGTCAAGGCACTCCGCCTCCTCCACCGCCTCCTCCTCCGGCGAGTGACGATCAGGGCCCTTGGCCGGCTCCTTCTCCGGCGCGTGGCGGCACTCCGCCTCCTTCTCCGCCCGTGCCGACGCGCCCGAGCAGCCAGCCTCCTCCTTCTCCGCCTCGTCAGCAAGGGCGGAAGAGACCTGCCACCGCTCCAGCTGCTCCGGCACGTCGTAGTCCTTCTCCTCCGCCTGTTAAGCAAGTAAAGAAGACAACTGCTCCGTCTGCTCGGTCGGCGTCTAGCAGTACAACCAGAGGCGGGAGGACATACAGATTCGGTCCTTCTCTGAAGACTCCAGAGAAGTTACCATACGAGAGGACCCCGGAGGAGAACGCGAAGATCGCGCGAACCGAAGTGGATGACTAGTTTCAAGGGTTGAAAGCAAAGAGACATCCACCTCCGGAGGAGATGGTAGATCCGGTGAAAGTGAAGCGCACTCTGGCTGCCCTGGCAAAACCACCCAAGTCTCCGCCGAAAGGCAACTATGAGCGCATTATTGCAAAGACATGGGCCGAAGCAGAGCGGTCGGGAAGTACAGTCAGTGATCAAAGGCTGAAAGAACGACGAGCAGCTGTGAAACAAATTTCCCAGCTCGGCGAACAAGCGAAGCAATCGTGCCCCCCGCTCAAGGTGCCTAGCGACATCGTCGATCCGAGGATGGTGCCCGGTTATTGCAATGTTGATGATTACCTGCCCGACGATGTACATTATGATCCCATGGAGGTGCATATACACAGATATGAGTACGGGAAGCCTCTCGTCAAAGATGAAAAATCTTTAACAACGATGATGCGAAGATTACATGATTGGTACTTGAAAATCTGCAGAGAGTCTGAGGGGAGGAATACTTTGTATGCGAGAGTTAAACCGGAGCATGACCTCATTGGAATTGAACTGTTGCCTATGCCATTTGAGGAGTTCTATCAGTTTTTCAATCAATTGGCCATCGATAAAACAACGGTCACCTGCTACTGTCTGTAAGTACTACTACTTGTGTCATTAAGTCTCTCTATATAGCTCATCTCTTTCATTGCATGTATTTATAATTATCCTCACTATATTATGCAGATTGAAGATCGCCGAATTGAAGAAAAGACAAATCGGTGATATTGGGTTCGTTAACACATATTCATAGATGCAACTGAGGTTGAACATCGTCCTGAAGATACCGAGGCCAACTTGCTACGATCATTCAAAAAAAATGAAAACAAAGATATAATACTCTTTCCTTACAACTTCAAGTGAGTGTTACTGTCTTGTGCATATTTGGTTTCCCTTATATATTAGTCCAGGTTATAGTAATGTAATTGATGAGTTATGCATGCATGCGCAGGTACCACCATATTCTCCTAGAGATTAGGCTTGAGCGGGAAGTAGTAACTGTCTTGGACTCTAAACGAAAAGATCCCCAGGAGTATGCGGACATGACTGAAATCCTCAAGAAGTAAGTTAAATCGATCATTATCCACCATATCAGCAACTTTGTTCATTTCCTGATATCAAGTAATTGTTTTCTTTGTCCGGCAGGGTTTGGAGAAAATTCACCAGAAAAGTTCCGGGACTGCCGAAGGAGCTGGAATTTAGACACCCGAAAGTAAGTACTATAGTAGCATGTTCCGCGCATCTCCTAGCTAGTGATTCAAGCGCTAATTTCATCAATACCATTTAGCATTCTTGCTTATCAGTTTGATTGACCTCTATTTCTTCTAAAGTGGTTGTGGCAGGAACAAGGGAATGATTTCTGTGGATACGACGTCTGCGAGTCCATCCGCCACACGACCTGTGAGCGGGGCGGGTACTCTGACGAACAATATGAAGAACGTAAATTACAACATTCACAATTTTATTTTATTACCATCATCTGTGTTGAGTTTCATTCATTCATATATATATGTATTGACCCCCTTCTTCAAATTAGATGTTTCGGAAGCGGGATGAACTCCTAGCACCAGCTCGCAATGCGAGCAATTCAAGAGGAATTGGCGGCATTCACTGGTAGAAAAAGGGCCTATAGTCCCGGTTCGTAAGGGCCTTTAGTCCCGGTTCCTGAACCGGGACTAAAGTGTCGGTACTAATACCTCCCCCCTTTAGTCCCGGTTCAATCCAGAACCGGGACTAAAGCCCCTCCACGTGGGCAGTGCGCAGAGCCCAGTCAGTAGACCCTTTGGTCCCGGTTGGTGGCACCAACCGGGACCAATAGGCATCCACGCGTCAGCATTTCTGTGGCTGGGGTTTTAGTTTTTTTTTTGAATGGGGGGGAGGGTTGGGGGTTTTGGGGGGTTAATTTAGGTGTTTCATATATTGTGTTAGCTAGCTATAATTAATATAGAGAAGTGTCCTCTCTTATGTCCGTGCTTGGTCGACGCTACGTACTATACATACGTATAGAGAGGACTAGACACGCTGGCTAGCTAGTAAAGCAAACGAAGGAAACAGAAGATCGTCATGAACATATATGCATACAGAGAGAAGTGATATCGACCACCTCTCCTTCTCCGAGAGATTGGTCGAACAACAAGTTCTCGTATATCTATCTGACACTACCGGCTACATATATACAATAATTATCTCTTACAAATATAATCATACGGACTCAGGGTTCACATAGAATTCTCCGTCTTCAGGGATCACGTGGTCAAGAAAGAATGCCGCCAATTCCTCTTGAATTGCTCGCATGCGAGCTGGTGCTAGGAGTTCATCCCGCTTCCGAAACATCTAATTTGAAGAAGGGGGTCAATACATATATATATATATATATATGAATGAATGAAACTCAACACAAATGATGGTAATAAAATAAAATTGTGAATGTTGTTATTTACGTACTTCATATTGTTCGTTGGAGTACCCGCCCCGCTCACACGTCGTGTGGCGGATGGACTCGCAGATGTAGTATCCACAGAAATCATTCCCTTGTTCCTACCACAACCACTTTACAAGAAATAGAGGTCAATCAAACTGATAAGCAAGAATGCTAAATGGTATTGATGAAACTAGCGCTTGAATCACCAGGAGATGCGCGGAACATGCTACTATAGTACTTAATTTCGGGTGTCTAAATTCCAGCTCCTTCGGCAGTCCCGGAACTTTTTTGGTGAATTTTCTCCAAACCCTGCCAGACAAAGAAAACAATTACTTGATATCAGGAAATGAACAAAGTTGCTGATATGGTGGATAATGATCGATTTAACTTACTTCTTGAGGATTTCAGTCATGTCTGCATAGTCCTGGGGATCTTTTCGTTTTGAGTCTAAGACGGTTACTAGTCCCTGCTCAAGCTTAATCTCTAGGAGAATATAGTGGAAACTGCACACGCATGCATAACTCATGAATTACATTACTATAACCTGACTAATATATAAGGGAAACCGAATACACACAAGACAGTAACACTCACTTGAAGTTGTAAGGAAAGAGTATTATATCTTTGTTTTGATTTATTACAAACGATTGTAGCAAGTTGGCCTCGGTAGCTGCGGCATGAAGTTTAACCTGAGTTGCATCTATGAGATATGTGTTAATGAACCCAATATCACCGACTTGTCTTTTCTTCAATTCGACGATCTTCAATCTGCATAATATAGTGAGGATGATTATAAATACATGCAATGAAAGAGCTAAGCTATATAGAGAAACTTAATGACAGAAGTAGTACTACTTACAGACAGTAGCAGGCGACCGTTGTTTTATCGAGGGCCAATTGATTGAAAAACTGATAGAACTCCTCAAATGGAACAGGCAACAGATCAATTCCAACGAGGTCATGCTCCTTTTTAACTCTCACATACAAAGTACTCCTCCCCCCAGAGTCTTTGCAGATTTTCAAGTACCAATCATGCAATCTTCGCATCATCGTTGATAGAGATCTTTCATCTTTGACGAGAGGCTTCCCGTACTCGTATCTTTGCATCTGCATGTCCATGGTTTCATAATGTACTTCGTCGGGCAGGTAATCTGCAAAATTATTATAACCGGGCACCATCCTCGGATCATTAGCGACATTGTGGCTAGGCACCTTGAGCGGGGGGCATGATTTCTTCGCTTGTTTGCCGAGCTGGGCAATTTGTTTCCCAGCTCGTCGTTTTTTCAGCCTTTCATCACTGACAGTACTTCCCGACCGCTCCGCTTCGGCAAATTCCTTTCCAATAATGCGCTCATAGTTTCCTTTCGGCGGATCAGACTTTGGTGGTTTTGTCTGGGCAGCCAGAGTGCGCTTCACTTTCACCCGATCTACCTTCTCCTCCGGAGGTGGATGTTTCTTTGCTTTCACCCCTTCAAAGAATTTCCTCACTTCTTCTCGCGCGATCTCGGCGTTCTCCTCCTGGGTCCTCTCGTATGGTAACTTCTCTGGAGTCTTCAGAGAAGGACCGAATCTGTATGTCCTCCCGCCTCTGGTTGTACTGCTAGACGCCGACCGAGCAGACGAAGCGGTTGTCTTCTTTACTTGCTTAAGAGGCGGAAGAGAAGGACTACGACCCGCCGGAGAAGCTGGAGCGGTGGCAGGTCTCTTCTGCCCTTGCTGACGAGGCGGAGAAGGAGGAGGTTGGCTGCTCGGGCGCGTCGGCGCAGGCGGAGACGGAGGCGGAGTGCCGCCACGCGCCGGAGAAGGAGCCGGCCGAGGGCCCTGATCGTCACTCGCTGGAGGAGGAGGCGGTGGAGGAGGCGGAGTGCCCTGACTCGCCGGAGGAGGAGGAGGAGGCGGAGGCGTCCAGTTCGGAAGGTTGATGAGGTCCTTCCGCCATAGGCATGGAGTCTTCAGAGCAGACCCCAGCCGAGTCTCCCCTTCACCGGTAGGGTGGTCAAGCTGGAGGTCCTCAAATCCCTCCGTTATCTCATCCACCATCACCCTAGCATATCCTTCTGGAATCGGCCGGCAGTGAAAAGTTGCGCCGGGTTCAGTAGGATAAACAGAGCCAACAGCCGCCTTGACCTTCAAATTCATCCATTGCGTCATAAGGTGGCAATTTTGAGACTCCGTTGTAGCATCCACGGGATAGCTGGCAGGAGCCGTCAAGGCATGCTCCGGCTGAAGCATCTCAGTGGAAGCCACGCTGCTTCTGCGCTGAGATGGCGGGGTAGCTTCGGGGGAGGCTTCGGCAGTACGTTTGCTGCGATTTGCTTCTCGTTCCTCTATCGCTTGTACCCTTGCGTGCAGCGCCTGCAGTTCGGTCTGCTGCACTTTTTGCCTCCTCTCATGGGATTTGTAACCGCCTGCGTCCGGAAACCCAACCTTCCACGGAACGGAGCCTGGCGTGCCTCGTGTCCGTCCAGGGTGCTCAGGATTCCCGAGGGCCATTGTGAGCTCGTCGTGCTCTCTGTCTGGAAAGAACGTCCCTTCCTGCGCTACTTCGATATACTGCTTAAGCTTACTGACTGGTATGTCCATTTGTTCGTTCGTCCAAATGCACTTCCCTGTTTCAGGGTCCAAGGTTCCGCCAGCCCCGAAGAACCATGTCCGGCAACGGTCTGGCCAGTTATTTGTCTCTGGTTCGATCCCTTTATGAACCAGATCATTCTCAGTCTTGGACCACTTAGGCCGGGCTACGAGGTAGCCACCTGACCCCGTGCGATGGTGAAGCTTCTTCTTCGCAGCATTTTGCTTGTTTGTTGCCGACATCTTCTGACTCTTTTCCGATGTCTTGCGGGCCACAAATGCGGGCCAGTGATCTCTGATCTTCTCATATCTGCCCTTGAATTCTAGTGTCTCTTTTTTATCGACAAACCTATTCAGCTCTTTCTTCCACCTCCTGAATAGATCTGCCATCCTCTTCAGAGCAAAAGACTTGATTAATTTCTCTTTAATTGGGTTCTCTGGATTATCCTCTGGCGGTAGGGTGAAATTTGACTTCAGCTCAGTCCAAAGATCATTTTTCTGCATATCATTGACATAAGACACCTCAGGGTCTTCTTTAGCCGGCTTAAACCATTGCTGGATGCTTATCGGGATCTTGTCCCTAACCAGAACCCCGCACTGAGCAACAAATGCGCTCTTTGTCCGGAGGGGTTCAATAGGTTGGCCGTCGGGCGCGATTGCTGTGATCTCAAGCTTTTCATCCGAGCTCAACTTTTTCTTCGGGCCTCGTCTCTTTACCGAAGTTGTGCTCGATCCGGAGGGCTAGAAAAAAGCACAAAGACTTAATTAATATGTGTACATACCAACAAAACAATGAATGCATCAATCAGCTAGTCAGCATAGGCTTAACTAATATATATACGTGGCCGGACTCGGTTCGGTCACCGGAGCCGTCATCACGGTGTCCTTCTTGCACCGGCATTGGGTCACCGGAGCCGTCCTCATGTTCTTCTTCTTGCACCGGCATTAGGTCACCGTAGCCAGCTTGTTCACCCTCTCCTTCCAGACCATCGGTTTTGTTGAGATAGTACGAGACGGCATCACTTCCTTGTGCGATTATCTCCCTCAACAACGCTTCTTTTGTTGCTTCGTCTAGGGCGGTGTCCATAGTTTCTACAAATATTTACAACATGGCAATTATTATTCAAACATGACAGATGGATATATTAGTGCCAAACGTAGAACTAGCTACCTAATCATAGTAAGCTATCGGGAGGGGGTATATATCGACAGCGACGACACTACATCTATGTCGTCCCTCGTTCCCGATAAAAAAAGAGGAAGAAGAATAAAAAAAAGAGGAGAAGAACCCTCGAACCCTCGAACCCTAGACGACCCTCTTCTTCCTCTCATGTTCGAGAGGATCGCCGAGGGGTCGGGAGGTTGCCCAGTGTCAAAGGAAACCCTAAATAGCTAGCAAGTATCGTGGGTGTGAGATACATGTGGCCTTCGGTGTCGGACACTACATCCACGTCCCACAAGTGACGTGGGCGTCGAAGCCCGCGCCACTTGTGGGATGTGGATGTAATGTCCGACACCGACGGTACATGTATCTCACACCGACGATACTTTCTATTTAGGGTTTCTCCTCTACCACTCGGCGGCCCTCTCGACGACCCTCGTTCCCGATAAAATAAAGAGGAAGAAGAAGAAGAAAAAAGAAGAGAAGAAAGAATAGAGGAGAAGACTTCCTCTTCTTCCTCTCCTCTTCTTCCCCTTCTTCCTCGCCTCTCTCATGAATGTCCGGCGTTCTCGACCCCCCCCCACGTGTCGAAGAAAAAAAAAGAAGAAAAAAAAGAGGAGAAGAAGAAAGGAATAGAGGAGAAAATAGAATATATATTCTCTTCTTCTCCTCTATTCCTTTCTTCTTCTCCTCTTCTTTTTCTTCTTTTTTCTTCTTCTTATTTATTTCTCCTCGTCTTCCTCTCCCCTCTGGGCGACCCTCGACCTCTAGGCGACCGTCGACCCCTCTCTTTTTTTTCTTCCTCTTCTATTTTATCCTCTTCTTCCTCTACCGCTCGGCGACCCTCGACGACCCTCGTTCCCGATAAAAAAAGAGGAAGAAGAAGAAAAAAAGAGGAGAAGAAAGAATAGAGGAGATCTTCTCCTCTATTCTTTCTTCTCCTCTTTTTTCTTTTCTTATTCCTCTTCTTTTTTTATCCTCTTCCTCCTCTCATTATATTTTCTACGAATGTTCTATATACATACATCCATCGATATCATTCCATACATACATATACATCTACATTATATATGAACAAAAAAATATCAAAATTCATCATACATACATCTACAGTATATATGAACAGTATATATGAACAAAAAAATATCAAAATTCATCATACATACATCTACAGTATATATGAACAGTATATATGAACAAAAAAATATCAAAATTCATCATACATACATCTACAGTATATATGAACAGTATATATGAACAAAAAAATATCAAAATTCATCATACATACATCTACAGTATATATGAACAGTATATATGAACAAAAAAATATCAAAATTCATCATACATACATCTACAGTATATATGAACAGTATATATGAACAAAAAAATATCAAAATTCATCATACATACATCTACAGTATATATGAACAGTATATATGAACAAAAAAATATCAAAATTCATCATACATACATACATCTATAGTATATATATATGAACAAAAAAAATATCAAAATTCATCATACATACATGCATCTACAGTATATATGAACAAAAATTATAAACTTTCTCCCCAACTCATACATACATACATACATACATCTACATCATATCAATATTTTGCAAATTTGGAGCAGGGAAGGAAGGAGAGGATGGGGCGGTAGCTACCTCTCCCGGAGGGATCGGGGAGGAGACGCGGGCGGCCGGCGTCGGGGGCGACGGCGACGAGGACGGGCTCGGGGTCGGCGAGGGCGAGGGCGACGGCGGGGCGCGCTCGGTGGCGGCGGACGGCGGAGCTCGGGCTGGGGGCGCGCGGGGCAGGAGCTCGGGGGCTCGGGGACGGCGGAGCTCGAGGGCGAGGGCGACGGCGACGGCGGGGCGGCTCGGGGTCGGCGAGGGCGAGGGCGACGGCGGACGGCGGAGCTCGGGCCGGGGGCGCGCGGGGCAGGAGCTCGGGGGCTCGGGGACGGCGGAGCTCGAGGGCGAGGGCGAGGGCCACGGCGGGGCGGCTCGGGGTCGGCGACGACGGCGAGGCAGGGCGCGCTCGGGAGCGGGGCAGGGGCAACGGCGGCGACGGCGAGGCGAGCAGAGGGGCAGCCTGGCGGCGATCGAAGAAACTGTACCAAAATTTTCACAAGGGTGGCTTATATAGACGGAGCATTGGTCCCGGTTGGTGGCACCAACCGTGACCATTGCCCCCTTTAGTCCCGGTTGGTGCCACCAACCGGGACCAAAGGCCTCTTTTCGGCAGCCCAAAGGGCGGGAAGCGGCGGCCTTTGGTCCCGGTTGGTGGCACCAACCGGGACTAAAAGTGGGCAATGGTCACGGTTGGTGCCACGAACCGTGACCAATGAGCCCTTTAGTCCCGGTTGGTGCCACCAACCGGGACCAATGCCCTTGTGCGCCCCGCGCCCAAAAGTTTAGTCCCACATCGCTAGCTGAAGGGCGCCGATACTGGTTTATAAGCTCTGCTCTGCCTCCCCATTCGAGCTCCTCTCTAATGCAGGCTTTCGGGCCTAAACCTGCTACTGCCTGTGGGCCTATTGGGCCTTCTGCGGGCCTGAATCCTGGCCCATGTAGGGTTTCTAGTCATATTCAGGCCGTGGAGGCCCAGTAGGAGGCATTTTTTTTGTTTTTTCTTTTCTATTTCTACATTTTTTTGGTTTTTTATTTTTTTGTTTCTACTTAAAACT
>NC_053022.1:10158316-10185013 GCF_003073215.2 Triticum urartu | reverse complement strand
AGAGGAGACTCACGAAGTAGGCGATCTCCTTGCCCTTACAAACTCCTTGGTTCACTCCACAATCTTGTCGGAGGCTCCCAAGTGACACCTAGCCAATCTAGGAGACACCACTCTCCAAGAAGTAACAAATGGTGTGTAGGTAATGAACTCCTTGCTCTTGTGCTTCAAATGATAGTCTCCCCAACACTCAACTCTCTCTCATAGGATTTGGATTTGGTGGAAAGAAGATTTGAGTGGAAAGCAACTGGAAGGCTAGAGATCAAGATTCATATGGTAAGGAATGGAAATGTCTTGTCTCAACACATGAGTAGGTGGTTCTCTCTCAGAACAAAAGAGTGGAATGATGTGTGTGTTCTATTGGCTCTCTCTTCGAATGAGAAAGAGGTGGAGGGGTATATATAGCCTCCACACAAAATCCAACCGTTACACAGTTTTCCAATCTCGGTGGGACCGAATCATAAAACTCGGTCGGACCGAAAATGTAAACCTAGTGACCGTTAGGAATCGGTGGACTGACATGCAACTCGGTAGGGACGATCGGTTAGGGTTTGGCATAACCGTAATCTCGGTGAGACCGATTACACAACTCGTGAGACCGGGTTTGGTAATTAGCTAACCAGAGGTTGTCAGGCAAACTCCGGTGGGACCGATTTGCTCTTTCGGTGGGACCGAGTGGAACTCGTGAGACCGAAAAGTTACAAAGGGGAAACACTGAGTTTACATTGCAATCTCGGTGGGATCGATTCGCTCTTTCGGTGGGACCGAAAAGTTACGAAAGGGAAACAGAGAGTTTGCAATCCCATCTCGGTGAGACCGAGATCCCTATCGGTAGGACCGAATTGCTAGGGTTTGGCAGTGGCTAATGACAAGTGAAACTCAGTGGCGCCGGATAGGAAGAATCGGTAGGACCGAGTTTGGCTTGGAGTTTAGGTCATATGTGGATATGGGAAAGTAGTTGAGGGTTTTGGAGCATATCATTAAGCACATGAAGCAAGAGGCTCATTAAGCAACACCTCATCCCTCCTTAATAGTATTGGCTTTTCCTATGGACTCAATGTGATCTTGGATCACTAAAATATAAAATGAAGAGTCTTGAGCTTTTGAGCTTGAGCCAATCCTTTGTCCTTAGCATTTTGAGGGTTCCACTTTCATATCCATGCCATGCCAATCATTGAGCTTTCCTGAAATAATCATCTTGGAATAGCATTAGCTCAATCAGCTATATGTTGTTATGATTACCAAAACCACCTAGGATAGTTGCACTTTCAAGAGTTCTGTAGAACTATGTAGTGTGCTTGAGACCAAGAATATCCGTCCTTGCATATTATTAAGTCTCTTCCAAGAGTGCCTTTTCCAGTCAGTCTCCCCTCATACCGCGATTTAGGGAGACCTATCTTGTTAAGGCCAGGAATGAAGTCAACACAAAACTCGATAACATCCTCTGTTTGATGGCCCATGGAGATGCTTCCTTCTGGCCTAGCGCGGTTACAGACATATTTCTTTAGGACTCCCATGAACCTCTCAAAGGGGAACATATTGTGTAGAAATACGGGCCCCAGGATGACAATCTCGTCGACTAGATGAACTAGGACGTGCGTCATGATATTGAAGAAGGATGGTGGGAACACCAGCTCGAAACTGACAAGACATTGCGCCACATCACTCCTTAGCCTTGGTACGATTTCTGGATCGATCACCTTCTGAGAGATTGCATTGAGGAATGCACATAGCTTCACAATGGCTAATCGGACGTTTTCCGGTAGAAGCCCCCTCAATGCAACCGGAAGTAGTTGCGTCATAATCACGTGGCAGTCATGAGACTTTAGGTTCTGAAAACCATTTCTCTGGCATATTTATTATTGTTGGGGAACGTAGCATAAATTCAAAAATTTCCTACGTGTCACCAAGATCTATCTATGGAGTCATGTAGCAACGAGGGAGGAGTGGATCTACATACCCTTGTAGATCGCGCGCGGAAGCGTTCAAGAGAACGGGGTTGATGGAGTCGTACTCGTCGTGATCCAAATCACCGATGATCCTAGCACCGAACGGACGGCACCTCCGCGTTCAACACACGTACGGAGCAGCGACGTCTCCTCCTTCTTGATCCAGCAAGGGGGTAGGAGAGGTTGATGGAGATCCAGCAGCACGACGGCGTGGTGGTGGAAGTAGCGGGATTCCAACAGGGCTTCGCCAAGCGCTGCGGGAGGAGGGAGATGTGTCATGGGAGGGAGAGGGAGGCGCCAGGGGTTAGGTATGGTTGCCCTCCCTTCCCCCCACTATATATAGGGCCAAGGGAGAGGGGGGAGGCGCAGCCTTGGCCCTTCCTCCAAGGAAGGGTGCGGCCAGGGAGGAGTCCCTCCTCCCCAAGGCACCTCGGAGGTGCCTTCCCCCTTTAGGACTCTTCATTTCCCTTGATTCTTGGCGCATGGGCCTCTTGGGGCTGGTGCCCTTGGCCCATATAGGCCAAGGCGCACCCCCTACAGCCCATGTGGCCCCCGGGGCAGGTGGCCCCACCCGGTGGACCCCCGGGACCCTTCCGGTGGTCCCGGTACAATACCGGTGACCCCGAAACTTGTCCCGATGGCCGAAACATCACTTCCTATATATAATTCTTTACCTCCGGACCATTCCGGAACTCCTCGTGACGTCCGAGATCTCATCTGGGACTCCGAACAACTTTCAGGTTACCGCATACTAATATCTCTATAACCCTAGCGTCACCGAACCTTAAGTGTGTAGACCCTACGGGTTCGTGAGACATGCAGACATGACCGAGATGACCCTCCGGTCAATAACCAACAGCGGGATCTGGATACCCATGTTGGCTCCCACATGTTCCACGATGATCTCATCGGATGAACCACGATGTCAAGGACTTAATCAATCCCGTATACAATTCCCTTTGTCTAGCGGTACGATACTTGCCCGAGATTCGATCATCGGTATCCCGATACCTTGTTCAATCTTGTTACCGACAAGTCTCTTTACTCGTTCCATAACACATCATCCCGTGATCAACTCCTTGATCACATTGTGCACATTATGATGATGTCCTACCGAGTGGGCCCAGAGATACCTCTCCGTTTACACGGAGTGACAAATCCCAGTCTCGATTCGTGCCAACCCAACAGACACTTTCGGAGATACCTGTAGTGTACCTTTATAGCCACCTAGTTACGTTGTGACGTTTGGCACACCCAAAGCACTCCTACGGTATCCGGGAGTTGCACAATCTCATGGTCTAAGGAAATGATACTTGACATTAGAAAAGCTTTAACATACGAACTACATGATCTTGTGCTAGGCTTAGGATTGGGTCTTTGTCCATCACATCATTCTCCTAATGATGTGATCCCGTTATCAATGACATCCAATGTCCATGGTCAGGAAACTGTAACCATCTATTGATCAACGAGCTAGTCAACTAGAGGCTTACTAGGGACATGGTGTTGTCTATGTATCCACACATGTATCTGAGTTTCCTATCAATACAATTCTAGCATGGATAATAAACGATTATCATGAACAAGGAAATATAACAATAACTAATTTATTATTGCCTCTAGGGCATATTTCCAACAGTCTCCCACTTGCACTAGAGCCAATAATCCAGTTCACATCGATATGTGATTAACACTGAAGGTCACATCCCCATGTGACTAACACCCAAAGAGTTTACTAGAGTCAATAATCTAGTTCACATTACCATGTGATTAACACTCGATGAGTTCTGGGTTTGAACATGTTATGCTTGTGAGAGATGTTATAGTCAACGGGTCTGAATCTTTCAGATCCGTATGTACTTCGCAAATCTCTATGTCATCTTGTAGATGCAGCTACTACGCTATATTTGGAGCTATTCCAAATAACTGTTCTACTATACGAATCCAGTCTACTACTCAGAATAATCTGGATTAGTGTCAAAGTTTGCATCGGCGTAACCCTTTACGATGAACTCTTTTACCACCTCCATAATCGAGAAATTTCCTTAGTCCACTAGTTACTAAGGATAACTTTGACCGCTGTCCTGTGATCCATTCTTGGATCACTCTTGTACCCCTTGACTAACTCATGGCAAGGCACACTTCAGGTGCGGTACACATCATAGCATACTGTAGAGAGCCTATGATAAAAGCATAGGGGATGACCTTCATCCTTCCTCTTTCTTCTGCCGTGGTCGAGCTTTAAGTCTTAACTTCATACCTTACAACTCAGGCAAGAACTCCTTCTTTGACTGATCCATCTTGAACACCTTCAAGATCATGTCAAGGTATGTGCTCATTTGAAAGTACCATTAAGCGTTTTGATCTATCCTTATAGATCTTGATGCTCAATGTTCAAGTAGCTTAATCCAGGCTTTCCATTGAAAAACACTTTTCAAATAACCCTATATGCTTTCCAGAAATTCTACGTCATTTCTGATCCACAATATGTCAACAACATATACTCATCAGAAATTCTATAGTGCTCCCACTCACTTCTTTGGAAATACAAGTTTCTCATAAACTTTGTATAAACCCAAAATCTTTGATCATCTCATCAAAGCGTACATTCCAACTCCGAGATGCTTACTCCAGTCCCTAGAAGGATTGCTGGAGCTTTGCATACTTATTAGCATCTTTCAGGATTGACAAGACCTTCCGGTTTGTATCACATACAACCTTTCCTCAAAAAAAACGTCGAGGAAACAATGTATTGACATCCTATCTGCAAGATTTCATAAATAATGCAGTAATCACTAATATAATTCCAATAGACTCTTAGCATCGCTACGAGTGAGAAAGTCTCATCGTAGTCAACTCCTTGAACTTTTCGGAAAACATCTTAACGACAAGTCGAGCTTTCTTAATGGTGATACTTACCATCATTGTCCGTCTTCCTTTTAAAATCCATCTGTACTCAACAGCCTCACGACCATCGAGCTGTTCTGTCAAAGTCTACACTTTGTTTCCATACATGGATCCTCTCTCGGATTTTATGGCCTCGAGCCATTTATCGGAATCCGGGCCCACCATCGCTTCTCCATAGCTCGTAGGTTCATTGTTGTCTAGCAACATGACTTCCAAGACAGGATACGTACCACTCTGAAGTAGTATCGCATCCTTGTCATCCCACGAGGGTTTGGTATGCTTGATCTGAAGTTTCATGAATCACTATCATAAGCTTCCACTTCAATTGGTGTATGCCACAGGAACAACTTTGTGCCCTTATACACTAGTTGATAGACGGTTCAATAACCTCAATCAAGTCCTCCACCATCCTCCCACTTCAATTCTCGAGAGAAACTTTTCCTCGAGAAAGGAACCCGATTCTAGAAAACAATCCTTTATTGGCTTGGATCTGAGACAGGAGGTATACCAACTGTTTTGGTGTCCTAATGAAGATGCATTTATCCGCTTTGGGTTCGAGCTTATCAGCCTGAAACTTTTCACATAAGCGTCGCAGCCCCAAACTTTTAGAAAATGACAGCTTAGGTTTCTCTAAACCATAGTCATACGGTGTCATCTCATCGGAATTACGTGGTGCCCTATTTAAAGTGAATGTGGTTGTCTTTAATGCCTAAACCCATAAACTATTGGGGTATTCCGATAAGAGACATCATGGTATGCACTCATATCCATGGGGTGCAGTTATGATGTTCGGACACACCATCACACTATGGTTCCAGCGGTATTAGTGTGAAACAATTTCCAACAATGTCTTAATTCTTGTGCCAAACTCGTAATTCAGATAATTCCATCTCTATGATTCATATCATAGATATTATCACTCTTGTCACGACGATCTTTCAACTTCACTGAAATTAACTTTGAACCTTTCAATAATTTAGACTCGTGATTCATCAAGTAAATATACTCAACATCTACTCAAATCATCTGTGAAGTAAGAACATAACGATATCCCTACATGCCTCAGCACTCATCATTGGACTGCACACATCAAAATGTATTACTTCCAACAAGTTGCTTTCTAGTTCCATTTTACTGAAAACGAGGCTTTCAGTCATCTTACCCATGTGGTATGATTTGCATGTCTCAAGTGATTCAAAATCAAGTGAGTCCAAACGATCCATCTGTATAGAGTTTCTTCATGCATATCTACCAACAAACATGGTTCGCATGTCTCAATCCTTTCAAAAATGAGTGAGTCCAAAGATCCATCAACATGGAGCTTCTTCATGCGTTTTATACTGATATGACTTAAGTGGCAGTGCCACAAGTAGGTGGTACTATCATTACTATCTTATATCTTTTGGCATGAACATGTGTATCACTATTATCGAGATTCAATGAACCATTCATTTTAGGTGCAAGACCATTGAAGGTATTATTCAAATAAACAGAGTAACCGTTATTCTCCTTAAATGAATAACCGTATTGCGATAGACATAATCCAATCATGTCTATGCTCAACGCAAACACCAATCTCGATGGTAGAGGGAGCGTGCGATGCTTGATCATATCAACATTGGAAACACTTCCAACACATATCGTCAGCTCACCTTTAGCTAGTATCCGTTTATTCCGTAGCTTTTATTTCGAGTTACTAACACTTAGCAACCGAACCGGTATCTAATACCCTGGTGCTACTAGGAGTACTAGTAAAGTACACATCAACACAATGTATATCCAATATACTTCTATCGACCTTGCCAGCCTTCTCATCTACCAAGTATCTAGGGTAATTCTGCTCCAGTGGCTGTTCCCCTTATTACAGAAGCACTTAGTCTCGGGTTTGGGTTCAACCTTGGGTTTCTTCACTAGAGCAGCAGCTGAATTGCTGTTTCATGAAGTATCCCTTTGTTCCCTTGCCCTTCTTGAAAGATCACCAAAGTGGTTGGTAGTTGTTAACTATGAGGAAGAACTAAAGATGAAAGCGCCACAGTTTGTAGCGCTTATAGATCATCATATAGTCCTGATATATTATAGTTCATCACGAAGCTCTAGCAGCTTGTGGTAATGACTTCGGAGAAAATCACTATCTCATCTGGAAGATCAACTCCCACTCGATTCAAAGGATTGTTGTACTCAGACAATCTGAGCACAAGCTCCAACAATTGAGCTTTTCTCCCTTATTATGCAGGTAAGGCGTCGGAGGTCTTATACCTCTTGACGTGGGCACAAGGCGCTACAAAGTTTTTGGAGAAACCACGGAGTTAAGATTTGGTAAATCGTGATGCGTGACTTGATGGTACATCAGTAGTTTTACACATACAGTCTACAAGCCTTGTAGGTGTCTGCTGCAAGCTCCAAGTCGTGTGACTCGCCACGTAATTCCTGTATTCGGAAGATACTTCGTTACTCCTGTTAGGAGTCAAATGCCTGGATCAGGCGTATTAACGATGATGGTTGAAAGTTGATTTAAAAAGAGATCCTTGTATAGATTTGTCATCTTGACTTCGCGCTCGATGCTGTATTAAACGCTTCTGGAAAACTGATACAAGTCCTATTTGTTCATCATCTTATGAACTCCCACTCAGATAGACATCCCTCTAGTCATCTAAGTGATTACATGATCCGAGTCAACTAGGCCGTGTCCGATCATCACGTGAGACGGACTAGTCAACATCGGTGAACATCTTCATGTTGATCGTATCTACCATACGACTCATGCTCGACCTTTCGGTCTCTTGTGTTCCGAGGCCATGTCTATACATGCTAGGCTCGTCAAGTCAACCTAAGTGTTTTGCGTGTGTAAATCTGTCTTACACCCGTTGTATGTGAACGTTAGAATCTAACACCCGATCATCACGTGGTGCTTCGAAACGATGAACTGTCGCAACGGTGCACAGTTAGGGGGAACACTTTCTGAAATTTAATGAAGGGATCATCTTTATTTACTACCCGTCGTTCTAATAAGCAAACAAGATGTATAAAACATGATAAACATCACATGCAATCAAATAGTGACATGATATGGCCAATATCATATTGCTCATTTTGATCTCCATCTTCGGGGCTCCATGATCATCATTGTCACCGGCATGACACCATGATCTCCATCATCATGATGCTCCATCATCGTGTCTTCATGAAGTTGTCTCGCCAACTATTACTTCTACTACTAGCTAACGGTTAGCAATAAAGTAAAGTAATTACATGACGTTTAAGTGACACGCAGGTCATAAATAAATTAAGACAACTCCTATGGCTCCTGCCGGTTGTCATACTCATCGACATGCAAGTCGTGATTCCTATTACAAGAACATGATCAATCTCAATACATCACATATATCATTCATCACATTCTTTTGGCCATATCACATCACATAGCATACCCTGCAAAAACAAGTTAGACGTCCTCTAATTGTTGTTTGCATGTTTTACGTGGCTGCTATGGGTTTCTAGCAAGAACGTTTCTACCTACGCAAAAACCAAAACGTGATATGCCAATTGATATTTACCCTTCATAAGGACCCTTTTCATCGAATCCGATCCGACTAAAGTGGGAGAGACAGACACCCGCTAGCCACCTTATGCAACTAGTGCATGTCAGTCGGTGGAACCAGTCTCACGTAAGAGTACGTGTAAGGTCGGCCCGGGCCGCTTCATCCCACAATGCCACCGAATCAAGATTGTACTAGTAACGGTAAGCATATTGAACAAAATCAACGCCCACAACTACTTTGTGTTCTACTCGTGCATAGAAACTACGCATAGACCTAGCTCATGATGCCACTGTTGGGAACGTAGCATAAATTCAAAATTTTCCTACGTGTCACCAAGATCTATCTATGGAGTCATCTAGCAACGAGGGAGGAGTGGATCTACATACCCTTGTAGAGCGCGCGGAAGCGTTCAAGAGAACGGGGTTGATGGAGTCGTACTCGTCGTGATCCAAATCACCGATGATCCTAGCGCCGAACGGACGGCACCTCCGCGTTCAACACACGTACGGAGCAGCGACGTCTCCTCCTTCTTGATCCAGCAAGGGGGGAGGAGAGGTTGATGGAGATCCAGCAGCACGACGGCGTGGTGGTGGAAGTAGCGGGATTCCAACAGGGCTTCGCCAAGCGCTGCGGGAGGAGGGAGATGTGTCATGGGAGGGAGAGGGAGGCGCCAGGGCTTAGGTATGGTTGCCCTCCCTTCCCCCCACTATATATAGGGCCAAGGGAGAGGGGGGAGGCGCAGCCTTGGCCCTTCCTCCAAGGAAGGGTGCGGCCAGGGAGGAGTCCCTCCTCCCCAAGGCACCTCGGAGGTGCCTTCCCCCTTTAGGATCTCTTTCCCTTGATTCTTGGCGCATGGGCCTCTTGGGGCTGGTGCCCTTGGCCCATATAGGCCAAGGCGCACCCCCTACAGCCCATGTGCCCCCGGGGCAGGTGGCCCCACCCGGTGGACCCCCGGGACCCTTCCGGTGGTCCCGGTACAATACCGGTGACCCCGAAACTTGTCCCGATGGCCGAAACACTTCCTATATATAATTCTTTACCTCCGGACCATTCTGGAACTCCTCGTGACGTCCGGGATCTCATCCGGGACTCCGAACAACTTTCGGGTTACCGCATACTAATATCTCTATAACCCTAGCGTCACCGAACCTTAAGTGTGTAGACCCTATGGGTTCGGGAGACATGCAGACATGACCGAGATGACTCTCCGGTCAATAACCAACAGCGGGATCTGGATACCCATGTTGGCTCCCACATGTTCCACGATGATCTCATCGGATGAACCACGATGTCAAGGACTTAATCAATCCCGTATACAATTCCCTTTGTCTAGCGGTACGATACTTGCCCGAGATTCGATCATCGGTATCCCGATACCTTGTTCAATCTCGTTACCGGCAAGTCTCTTTACTCGTTCCGTAACACATCATCCCGTGATCAACTCCTTGATCACATTGTGCACATTATGATGATGTCCTACCGAGTGGGCCCAGAGATACCTCTCCGTTTACACGGAGTGACAAATCCCAGTCTCGATTCGTGCCAACCCAACAGACACTTTCGGAGATACCTGTAGTGTACCTTTATAGCCACCCAGTTACGTTGTGACGTTTGGCACACCCAAAGCACTCCTACGGTATCCGGGAGTTGCACAATCTCATGGTCTAAGGAAATGATACTTGACATTAGAAAAGCTTTAGCATACGAACTACATGATCTTGTGCTAGGCTTAGGATTGGGTCTTTGTCCATCACATCATTCTCCTAATGATGTGATCCCATTATCAATGACATCCAATGTCCATGGTCAGGAAACCGTAACCATCTATTGATCAACGAGCTAGTCAACTAGAGGCTTACTAGGGACATGGTGTTGTCTATGTATCCACACATGTATCTGAGTTTCCTATCAATACAATTCTAGCATGGATAATAAACGATTATCATGAACAAGGAAATATAATAATAACTAATTTATTATTGCCTCTAGGGCATATTTCCAATTATTCCCTTTATATTCGACGAGAAGCCAGTCATGACCTTCATACTGAGCAAGCATTCAAAGAAGATTTCTTTCTCTTCTTTCGTAAGAGCGTAGCTGGCAGGACCTTTATACTGCTTCGGAGGCATGCCGTCTTTTTCGTGCAAATGTTGCAGGTCCTCTCGTGCCTCGGGTGTATCTTTTGTCTTCCCATACACGCCCAAGAAGCCTAGAAGGTTCACGCAAAGGTTCTTCGTCACGTGCATCGCGTCGATTGAGGAGCGGACCTCTAGGTCTTTCCAGTAGGGTAGGTCCCAAAATATAGATTTCTTCTTCCACATGGGTGCGTGTCCCTCAGCGTCATTCGGAACAGCTAGTCCACCGGGACCCTTTCCAAAGATTACGTAGTGTAAATCATTGACCATAGCAAGCATGTGATCACCGGTGCGCATGGCGGGCTTCTTCCGGTGACCTACCTCGCCTTTGAAATGCTTGCCTTTCTTTCGACATTGATGGTTGGTCGGAAGAAATTGACGATGGCCCAGGTACACATTCTTCCTGCATTTGTCCAGGTATATACTTTCAGTGTCATCTAAACAGTGCGTGCATGCGTGGTATCCTTTGTTTGTCTGTCCTGAAAGGTTACTGAGAGCGGGCCAATCGTTGATGGTCACGAACAGCAACGCCTTAAGGTTAAATTCCTCCTGTCTGTGCTCATCCCACATACGTACACCGTTTCCATTCCACAACTGTAAAAGTTCTTCAACTAATGGCCTTAGGTACACATCAATTTCGTTGCCGGGTTTCTTAGGGCCTTGGATGAGAACTGGCATCATAATGAACTTCCGCTTCATGCACCATCCAAGGAGGAAGGTTATACATACATAGAGTCACGGGCCAGGTGCTGTGATTGCTGCTCTGCTCCCCGAAAGGATTAATGCCATCCGCGCTTAAACCAAACCATACATTCCTTGGGTCCTTTGCAAACTCATCCCAGTACTTTCTCTCGATTTTTCTCCACTGCGACCCGTCAGCGGGTGCTCTCAACTTCCCATCTTTCTTTCGGTTCTCACTGTGCCATCGCATCCACTTGGCATGCTCTTCGTTTCTGAACAGACGTTTCAACCGTGGTATTATAGGAGCATACCACATCACCTTCGCAGGAACCCTCTTCCTGAGGGGCTCGCCATCAACATCACCAGGGTCATCTCGTCTGATCTTATACCGCAACGCACCGCATACCGGGCATTCGTTCAGATCCTTGTAGCACCGCGGTAGAGGATGCAGTCATTAGGGCATGCATGTATCTTCTCCACCTCCAATCCTAGAGGGCATACGACCTTCTTTGCTGCGTATGTACTGTCGGGCAATTCATTATCGTTTGGAAGCTTCTTCTTCAATATTTTCAGTAGCTTCTGAAATCCTTTGTCAGCCACAGCATTCTCTGCCTTCCACTGCAGCAATTCCAGTACGGTACCGAGCTTTGTGTTTCCATCTTCGCAATTGGGGTATAACCCTTTTTTGTGATCCTCTAACATGCGATCGAACTTCAGCTTCTCCTTTTGACTAATGCATTGCGTCTTGCATCGACAATGACCCGACGGAGATCATCATCATCGGGCACATCGTCTGGTTCCTCTTTATCTTCAGCAGCTTCACCCGTGCAGCATCATTGGGCACATCGTCTGGTTCCTCTTGATCTTCACCAGCTCCCCCCGTTGCAGCATCACCGTATTCAGGGGGCACATAGTTGTCATCGTACTCTTCTTCTTCGCCGTCTTCCATCATAACCCCTATTTCTCCGTGCCTCGTCCAAACATTATAGTGTGGCATGAAACCCTTGTAAAGCAGGTGGGAGTGAAGGATTTTCCGGTTAGAGTAAGACCTCGTATTCCCACATTCAGTGCATGGACAACACATAAAACCATTCTGCTTGTTTGCCTCAGCCGCATCGAGAAACTCATGCATGCCCTTAATGTACTCGCGGGTGTGTCTGTCACCGTACATCCGTTGCCGGTTCATCTGCGTGCATTATATATAATTAAGTGTCCAAATTAATAGAAGTTCATCATCACATTAAAACCAAAGTGCATACATAGTTCTCATCTAACAACATATAGCTCTCCAGATCATCTAATTAATTAAACCATACATTGAAACTATGTAAAACATTTCAATGCGAAAACAAATGCGATCATAATCGCAACCAAGGTAACAATTGATCCAACGGCATAATGATACCAAGCCTCGGTATGAATGGCATATTTTATAATCTTTCTAATCTTCAAGCGCATTGCATCCATCTTGATCTTGTGATCATCGACGACATCCGCGACATGCAACTCCAATATCATCTTCTCCTCCTCAAATTTTTTTTATTTTTTCCTTCAACAAATTGTTTTCTTCTTCAACTAAATTTAACCTCTCGACAATAGGTTCGGTTGGCATTTCCGATTCACATACATCCTACATAAATAAAATCTATATCACGTTGGTCGGCATAATTTTCATAAACAATAAATGAACCAATAGTTATAAAGATAATATACATACCACATCCGAATCATAGACAGGACGAGGGCCGACGGGGGCAGATACCAAAACCATCGCACTATATAAGATGCAATAATAAATGTAAGAAAATGATACAAGTATCTATCTAAACAGACAAGTAAGAATATTTTTCCTTTCAGAAAGAAGATAAGAACAAGAGGCTCACCACGGTGGTGTCGGTGATGAGATCAGCGCGGGTGATCGACGGCGGTGAAGACGGGGACGGGGCGTGACGGACCGCTAAATCTAGACAAATCTCGAGGAAAATGGAGCTTGGAGGTCGAGCTTCGAGAGGAGAAAGTTTAAGTAGTGTGGCTCGGGCATTCCATCGAACACCTCATGTGCATAGGAGGTGAGCTAGAGCACCACAAACCCTCCCCTCGCCGGCCAGAGAAAAACAGAGCACTGGAGTGCTCTGCTCGCGGCGAGGGGTATATATAGGCACCTCATTGGTCCCGGTTGTGGAGAACCGGACTAAAGGGGAGCCTTTGGTCCCGGTTCAGGCCACCAACCGGGACCAATGGTGTGGGCCAAGAGCGAGGCCCATTGGTCCCGGTTCGTTCACCAACCGGGACCAAAAGGTCCAGACGAACCGGGACCAATGGCCCACTGGCCCGGCCGGCCCCCTGGGCTCACGAACCGGGACCAATGCCCACATTAGTCCCGGTTCTACACTGAACCAGGACTAATGGGCTGAGTCGGCCTGGACCATAGCCCTGTTTTCTACTAGTGTTAGTTTCTTTTTTCGCTTTCATACACTTATAGCTCTCGTGCATCCATTGCATGGCAATCCCTACTCACTTGCATCGATAGGAATTGATGGGCATCTCCATAGCCCATTAATTTGCCTAGTTGATGTGAGACTTTCTCCTTCTTTTTGTCTTCTCCACAACCACCATATTCTATTCCACCCATAGTGCTATATCCATGGCTCACGCTCATGTATTGTGTGAAAGTTGAAAAAGTTTGAGAAAACCAAAAGTATGAAACAATTTCTTGGCTTGTCATCGGGGTTGTGCATGATGAAATACTTTGTGTGATGAAGATGGAGCATAGCCAGACTATATGATTTTGTAGGGATAACTTTTTTTGGCCATGTTATTTTGAGAAGACATGATTGCTTTACTAGTATGCTCGAAGTATTATTGTTTTATGTCAATATTAAACTTTTGTTTTGAAACCTATGGATCTGAACATTCATGCCACAATAAAGAAGATTACATTGATAAATATGTTAGGTAGCATTCCACATCAAAAATTCTGTTTTTATCATTTACCTTCTCGAGGACGACCAGGAATTAAGCTTGGGGATGCTTGATACGTCTCCAATGTATCTATAATTTTTTATTGTTCCATGCTATTATATTATCTATTTTGGATGTTTTATATGCATTAATATGATTTTTATATTATTTTTGGGACTAACCTATTAACCTAGAGCCCAGTACCACTTTCACTTTTTCTTCGTTTTTGAGGTTTACATAAAAGGGATATCAAACGGAGTCCAAACGGAATAAAACTTGTGTGATGATTTTTCTTGGACCATAAGACACCCAGAGGACTTGGCGACGAGGCTAGAAGGTTCCTGAGGAGGCCACAAGCCTTCCAGGCACGCCCCTGGGGGGGAGGCTCCCTGAGGGCTTGTGGGCCCCTCATAGGTCTTCCAACCCTAATCTTTGCACTATAAATTCCCAAATATTCCCAAACCATCAGAGGCATCCACCAAAATACTTTTCCGCCGCCCCAAGCCTTTGTTCCCGTGAGATCCCATCTTGGGGCCTGCTACCTCTTTTAGCACTGCATTGGTTTTCCCCGAAGAGGAAGGGATGATGCAGCAAAGTAGCGGAAGTATTTCCCTCAATTTTTGAGAACCAAGGTATCAATCCAGTAGGAGGCTACGCGCAAGTCCCTCGTACCTGCACAAAACAAATAAATCCTCACAACCAACGCAAATAGGGGTTGTCAATCCCTATGAGGCCACTTACGAGAGTGAGATCTGATAGGTATGATAAAGATAATATTTTTTGGTATTTTTATGATAAAGATGAAAAGTAAAATAAAGGCGAAGTAAATAACAAAGTAGTAGGAGATTGATATGATAAAGATAGACCAGGGCCATAGGTTTCACTAGTGGCTTCTCTCGAGAGCATAAGTATTCTACAGTGGGTGAACAAATTACTGTTGAGCAATTGACAGAATTGAGCATAGTTATGAGAATATCTAGGTATGATCATGTATATAGGCATCACGTCCGAGACAAGTAGACCGACTCCTGCCTGCATCTACTACTATTACTCCACTCATCGGCCGCTATCCAGCATGCATCTAGAGTATTAAGTTAAAAACAGAGTAACGCCTTAAGCAATATGACTTGATGTAGAGGGATAGACTCATGCAATATGAAGAAAACCCCATCTTGTTATCCTCGATGGCAACAATACAATACGTGCCTTGCTGCCCTTACTGTCACGGAAAGGACACCGCAAGATGAACCCAAAGCTAAGCACTTCTTCCAATGCAAAAAAGTCAATCTAGTAGGCCAAACGAAACTGATAATTCGAAGAGACTTGCAAAGATAACCAATCATACATAAAAGAATTCAGAGAAGATTCAAATATTATTCATAGATAGACTTGATCATAAACCCACAATTCATCGGTCTCAACAAACACATCGCAAAAAGAAGATCACATCGAATAGATCTCCACAAGAGAGGGGGAGAACATTGTATTGAGATCCAAAAAGAGAGAAGAAGCCATCTAGCTACTAAATATGGACCCGTAGGTCTGAGGTAAACTACTCACACTTCATCGGAGGCTATGGTGTTGATGTAGAAGCCCTCCGTGATCGATGCCCCCTCCGGCGGAGCTCCGGAACAGGCCCCAAGATGGGATCTCGTGGATACAGAAAGTTGCGCGGTGGAATTAGGGTTTTGGCTCCGTATCTGATCGTTTGGGGGTACGTGGGTATATATAGGAGGAAGAAGTACGTCGGTGGAGCAACAGGGGGCCCACGAGGGTGGAGGGCGCCTGGGGGGTAGGCACGCCCCCCTACCTCGTGGCCTCCTGTTACGTGTCTTGACGTAGGGTCCAAGTCTCCTGAGTTGTATTTGATGAGAAAATCACGTTCCCGAAGGTTTCATTCTGTTTGGACTCCGTTTGATATTCCTTTTCTTCGAAACCCTAAAACAGGCAAAAAACAGCAATTCTGGGCTGGGCCTCCGGTTAATAGGTTAGTCCCAAAAATAATATAAAAGTGGATAATAAAGCCCAATAATGTCCAAAACAGTAGATAATATAGCATGGAGCAATCAAAAATTATAGATACGCTGGAGACGTATCAAGCATCCCCAAGCTTAATTCCTGCTCGTCCTCGAGTAGGTAAATGATAAAAACAGAATTTTGATGAGGAGTGCTACTTGGCATAATTTTAATATAATTCTTCTTAATTGTGGTATGAATATTCAGATCCGAAAGATTCAAGACAAAAGTTCATATTGACATAAAAATAATAATACTTCAAGCATACTAACTAAGCAATTATGTCTTCTCAAAATAACATGGCTAAAGAAAGTTATCACTACAAAGTCATATAGTCTGGCTATGCTCCATCTTCACCACACAAAATATTTAAACCATGCACAACCCCGATGACAATCCAATCAATTGTTTCATACTTTTGACATTCTCAAAACTTTTTCATTTTTCACGCAATACATGAGCGTGAGCCATGGATATAGCACTATAGGTGGAATAGAAAGGTGGTTGTGGAGAAGACAAAAAGGGAGAAGATAGTCTCACATCAACTAGGTGTATCAACGGGCTATGAAGATGCCCATCAATAGATATTAGTGTGAGTGGGTAGGGATTGCCATGCAACGGATGCACTAGAGCTATAAGTATATGAAAGCTCAAAAAGAAACTAAGTGGGTGTGCATCCAACTTGCTTGCTCGTGAAGACCTAGGGAATTTTGAGGAAGCCCATCATTGGAATATACAAGCCAAGTTCAATAATGAAAAATTCCCACTACTATATGAAAGTGATAACATGAGAGACTCTCTACTATGAAGATCAGGTGCTACTTTGAAGCACAAGTGTGGTAAAAGGATAGTAACATTGTCCCTTCTCTCTTTTTCTCTCTTTTTTTCTTATTTTTTATTTTTTTTATTGGGATAATTAGATTTATGCCCCTAGTTGTGTCCCACTCGTCTGTTTTACTCCTAATTCCCAAAAGTCACCGGTTCTGTCCAAGTCACTTTGATCCTCTTATGCTTTTGCCCTTTGACCGTTTGACCGTCAGTTTGAAAACTTCATAACTAATTCATACAAAATCAAAAAAATGCAAATAAGATACCAAAATGTTCAGAAAAACATCACATATATGTCAGTGTCATTTGCATTCATGAAAAAATTGTTGGAAAGTACACATCCGAGTTTTAGCTCTTTTGATACCACCATGAATAGTAAACTCTAAAAAATTCAAAAAAATTCAAAAAAAATATGGTGGCAAAGAACGACAAGTGTTCTAATTGCTTGCCAAGTTTCATTAGGGAACGACATTCGTGGAAGTCGTGGCAAAAAAATAATCTATTTTGGAGTGCTGATTGTTTTTTTTTTGCCGCGGCACCCACGAATGTTATTCCCTGATGAAACTTGGCAGACACTTAAAACATTTGTCATTCTTTGCCACCAAATTATTTTTGAATTTTTTTGAACTTTTTTAGATTTTACTATTCATGGTGGTAGCATAAGAGCTAAAACTCGGATGTGCACTTTCCAACACTTTTTTCATGGATGCAAATGACACTGACATATAGGTGATGTTTTTCTAAACATTTTGGTATCTTATTTGCATTTTTCTGATTTAGTATGAATTAGTTATGAAGTTTTCAAACTGACGGTCAAACGGTCAAAGGGCAAAAGCATAAGAGGAGCAAAGTGATTTGGACATAACTGGTGACTTTTGGGAATTAGGGGTAAAACAGACGAGTGGGACACAACTAGGGGCATAAATCTAATTATCCCTTTTTTATTTGGGCCTTTTCTCTCTTTTTTATGGCCTCTTTTCTTTTTTTTTATTTTTCATCCGGAGTCTCATCCCGACTTGTGGGGGAATCATAGTCTCCATCATCCTTTCCTCACTGGGACAATGCTCTAATTATGATGATCATCACACTTTTATTTTTCTTACAACTCAAGAATTACAACTCGATACTTAGAACAAAATATGACTCTATATGAATGCCTCCGGCGGTGTACCAGGATATGCAATGACTCATGAGTGACATGTATGAAAGAATTATGAATGGTGGCTTTGCCACAAATACGATGTCGACTACATGGTCATGCTAAGCAATATGACAATGATGGAGTGTGTCATAATAAACGGAACGGTGGAAAGTTGCATGGCAATATATCTCGGAATGGCAATGGAAATGCCATAATAGGTAGGTATGGTGGCTGTTTTGAGGAAGGTATATGGTGGGTGTATGATACCGGCGAAAGGTGCGTGGTATTAGAGAGGCTAGCAAAGGTGGAAGGGTGAGAGTGCGTATAATCCATGGACTCAGAATTAGTCATAAAGAATTCATATACTTATTGCAAAAATCTACAAGTTATCAAAGCAAAGTATTACGCGCATGCTCCTAGGGGGATAGATTGGTAGGAAAAGACCATCGCTCGTCCCCGACTAAGGATGGTAATTTTATCCATGGACATGGATATCCATGGATATCCGACCCGAATGGATAGGGTTTGGATATGCTTTTGTGTCCATGGGCGGCGCCCAAACCCGACCCGATTGTTCGTGGATAGGGCATGGATATAATCTTGTACCCATGGATATACCCAAACCCGACCCGATAGTATGACTTAATGGGGGGAGATCTGCTATCCTTGCCCAAAGTCATATGTCCCATAACAATTTTACACTTTTTTATCTAAAACATGCATAAGAAATTACACAATCCCCATCGTAAATTTTTTTAGTTGACATTCAGTCCCCTCTGTAACATAATCCAACACCCCTTCCCTTATTTTTACCTCCTCCTTAAATGACTCGTCATTCTCATCTGTTAGAAAAATACTAAATGATCTTAGGTTGTTAGTGGATGTTGATTTACCATAAGTGAAGCCTAGCCTACCACGAGGTGAAGAATTCAAGAGTTTATGTTAATATTGTGTCATGTCTTATTTATATGTCTCGAGAGGACCCAATGGATATCCAATGGGTATGGATATCCATCGGATTTGGACATGGACACAATTTTTCACCCATGGATTTTTTCATGGGCGGGCAAAGACTGTCTTCATGGACATGGATATGGATTTGAGATTGTTCAACCCGACCCAAACCCGACCCATTGCCATCCTTATCCCTGACCGCCACTCATAAGGAAGACAATCAATAAATAAATCATGCTCCGACTTCATCACATAACGGTTCACCATACGTGCATGCTACGGGAATCACAAACTTCAACACAAGTATTTCTCAAATTCACAACTACTCAACTAGCACAACTTTAATATCACCATCTCCATATCTCAAAACAATTATCAAGTATCAAACTTCTCATAGTATTCAACACACTCATAAGAAAGTTTTATTATTAATCTTGTATACCAAGCATATTAGGATTTTAAGCAAATTACCATGCTATTAAGACTCTCAAAATAATCTAAGTGAAATATGAGAGATCAATAGTTTCTATAAAACAAATCCACCACCGTGCTCTAAAAGATATAAGTGAAGTACTAGAGCAAAATTATATAACTCAAAAGATATAAGCGAAGCACATAGAGTATTCTAACAATTTCCAAATCATGTATGGCTCTATCAAAAGGTGTGTACAGCAAGGATGATTGTGGTAAACTAACAAGCAAAGACTCAAATAATACAAGACTCTCCAAGCAAAACACATATCATGTGGTAAATAAAAATATAGCTCCAAGTAAAGTTACCGATAGAAGTAGACGAAAGAGGGGATGCCTTCCGGGGCATCCCCAAGCTTTGGCTTTTAGGTGTCCTTAGATTATCTTGGGAGTGCCATGGGCATCCCCAATATTAGTCTCTTGCCACTCCTTGTTCCATAATCCATCAAATCTTTACCCCAAAACTTGAAAACTTCACAACACAAAACTTAAAGTAGAAAATCTCGTGAGCTCCGTTAGCAAAAGAAAACAAAAGACCACTTCAAGGTACTGTAATGAACTCATTATTTATTTATATTGGTGTTATACCTACTGTATTCCAACTTCTCTATGGTTTATAAACTATTTTACTAGCCATAGATTCATCAAAATAAGCAAACAACACACGAAAAACAGAATCTGTGAAAAACAGAACAGTCTGTAGTAATCTGTAGCTAGTGCAAGATCTGGAACCCCAAAAATTCTAAAATAAATTTCTGGACGTGAGGAATTTATCTATTAATCATCTGCAAAAAGAATTAACTAAATATAACTCTCCAAATAAAAATTCAGCAGTTCTCGTGAGCGCTAAAGTTTCTGTTTTTTACAGCAAGTTAACAAGACTTTCCCCAAGTCTTCCCAACGGTTCTACTTGGCACAAACACTAATTAAACACAAAAAACACAACCAAAACAGAGGCTAGAAAATTATTTATTGAAATAACATCAAGGATAAATATTGGGTTGTCTCCCAACAAGCGCTTTTCTTTAAATCCTTAAAGCTAGGCATTGATAATTTTAATGATGCTCACATGAAAGACAAGAATTGAAGCATAAAGAGAGCATCATAAAACATGTGACAAACACATCTAAGTCTAACATACTTCCTATGCATAGGAATCTTATAGGCAAACAAATTATCAAGGCAAGCAAAAACTAGCATATGCAAGGAAGCGGAAAGAAACAATAGCAATCTCAACATAACGAGAGGTAATTTAGTAACATGAAAATTTCTACCACCCTATTTTCCTCTCTCATAATAATTGCATGTGGGATCATAAGCAAATTCATCAAAATAGCTATCACACAAAATATTTTCAACACAATCCATATGCATGCAAAGTTGACACTCTTCCAAAATAGTGGGATCTAAAGTTGACACTCTTCCAAACCCACTTTCAATAATATTGCAAACACTATTATCAATCTCATATTCATCATGGGGCTTAAATAAATTTTCAAGATCATAAGAAGAATCACCCCAATCATGATCATTGCAACAAGTAGTAGACATAGCAAAACTAGCATCCCCAAGCTTAGGGTTTTGCATATTATTAGCACAATTGACATCAAGAGAATTTATAGTAAAATCATTGCAATCATGCTTTTTATTCAAAGATCTATCGTGAATCACTCCATAAAGTACTTCATCACAATTTTCAGATTCACAAATTTCAAGCAAAACTTCATAAAGATAATCTAGTGCACAAAACTCACTAGCAATTGGTTCATCATAATTGGATCTCTTAAAAAGATTAGCAAGTGGATGAGGATCCATAGATCTTAAGGTTCTCTGTTTAGTAATAATTAAACAATTATTCCAACCAAACTAGCAAACAAGCCAAATAAGACATCAAAGCAAATGGAAAGACGAATAGAAGAAGGGCGAATAAAACGGCAGGGGTGAAGTGGGGAGAGGAAAACGAGAGGCAAATGGCAAATAATGTAATGCGGGAGATAAGGGTATGTGATGAGTACTTGGTATGTTGACTTTTGTGTAGACCTCCCCGGCAACTGCGCCAGAAATCCTTCTTGCTACCTCTTTTAGCACTGCGTTGGTTTTCCCCGAAGAGGAAGGAATGATGCAGCAAAGTAGCGTAAGTATTTCCCTTAGTTTTTGAGAACCAAGGTATCAATCCAATAGGAGGCTACGCGCGAGTCCCTCGTACCTGCACAAAACAAATAAATCCTCCCAACCAACGCAAATAGGGGTTGTCAATCCCTATGAGGCCACTTACGAGAGTGAGATATGATAGATATGATAAAGATAATATTTTTGGTATTTTTATGATAAAGATGCATAGTAAAATGAAGGCAAAGTAAATAGCAAAGCAGTAGGAGAACAATATGATGAAGATAGACCCGGGGGCCATAGGTTTCACTAGTGGCTTCTCTCGAGAGCATAAGTATTCTACGGTGGGTGAACAAATTACTGTTGAGCAATTGACAGAATTGAGCATAGTTATGAGAATATCTAGGTATGATCATGTATATAGGCATCACGTCTGAGACAAGTAGACCGACTCCTGCCTGCATCTACTACTATTACTCCACTCATCGACCGCTATCCAACATGCATCTAGAGTATTAAGTTAAAAACAGAGTAACGCCTTAAGCAAGATGACATGATGTAGAGGGATAGACTCATGCAATATGAAGAAAACCCCATCTTGTTATCCTCGATGGCAACAATACAATACGTGCCTTGCTGCCCTTACTGTCACCGGGAAAGGACACCGCAAGATTGAACCCAAAGCTAAGCACTTCTCCCATTGCAAGAAAGATCAATCTAGTAGGCCAAACCAAACTGATAATTCGAAGAGACTTGCAAAGATAACCAATCATACATAAAAGAATTCAGAGAAGATTCAAATATTATTCATAGATAGACTTGATCATAAACCCACAATTCATCGATCTCAACAAACACACCGCAAAAAGAAGATTACATCGAATAGATCTCCACAAGAGAGGGGGAGAACATTGTATTGAGATCCAAAAAGAGAGAAGAAGCCATCTAGCTACTAACTATGGACCCGTAGGTCTGAGGTAAACTACTCACACTTCATCGGAGGGCTATGGTGTTGATGTAGAAGCCCTCCGTGATCGATGCACCTCCGGCGGAGCTCCGGAACAGGCCTCAAGATGGGATCTCATGGATACAGAAAGATGCGGCAGGGGGAGTAGGGTCAAGATGGGATCTCATGGATACAGAAAGTTGCGGCAGTGGAATTAGGGTTTTGGTTCCGTATCTGATCGTTTGGGGGTACGTGGGTATATATAGGAGGAAGAAGTACGTCGGTGGAGCAACAGGGGGCCCATGAGGGTGGAGGGCGCGCCTGGGGGGGTAGGCACGCCCCCCTACCTCGTGGCCTCCTGTTACGTGTCTTGATGTAGGGTCCAAGTCTCCTGAGTTGTATTTGATGAGAAAATCATGTTCCCGAAGGTTTCATTCTGTTTGGACTCCGTTTGATATTCCTTTTCTTCGAAACCCTAAAACAGGCAAAAAACAGCAATTCTGGGTTGGGCCTCCGGTTAATAGGTTAGTCCCAAAAATGATATAAAAGTGGATAATAAAGCCCAATAATGTCCAAAATAGTAGATAATATAGCATGGAGCAATCAAAAATTATAGATACGTTGGAGACATATCAGGGCCTTTTCCGGCGATCTGCTGGAGGGGGATTCGATCACGGAGGGCCTCTACATCAACCTTGCTGCCCTTCTGATGAAGCGTGAGTGATTTACCACACACCTACGGGTCCATAGCTAGTAGCTAGATGTCTTCTTCTCTCTCTTTGATCTTCAATACAATGTTCTCCTCGATGTTCTTGGAGTTCTATCCGATGTAATATTCTTTTGCGGTGCATTTGTCGAGATCCGATGAATTGTGGATTTATGATCAGATTATCTATGAATATTATTTGAGTCTTCTCTGAACTCTTTATGCATGATTAATATATCTTTGTATTTCTCTTCGAACTATCGGTTTGGTTTGGCCAACTAGATTGGTTTTTCTTGCAATGGGAGAGGTGCTTAGTTTTGGGTTCAATCATGTGGTGTCCTCACCCAGTGACAGAAGAGGTAGGGAGGCACGTATTGTATTGTTTCCATCAAGGATAAAATGATGGTGTTTATATCATATTGATTGAGTTTATCCCTCTACATCATGTCATCTTACTTAAGGCGTTACTCCGTTCTTATGAACTTCATACTCTAGATGCATGCTGGATAGCGGTCGATGTGTGGAGTAATAGTAGTAGATGCAGAATCATTTCGATCTACTTGACATGGATGGGATGCCTATATTCATGATCATTGCCTTAGATATCGTCGTAACTTTGCGCGTTTCTATCAATTGCTCGACAGTAATTTGTTTACCCACCGTATGCTATCTTCAAGAGAGAAGCCTCTAGTGAAACCTACGGCCCCCGGGTCTATTTTCCATCATATATTGATCTATAAACAAAATCCCAAAAATACCATGTTGCAATTTATTTATATTTACTTTAGTTTGCCTTTATATTTATCTTTGATACCTATCTCTATGATGTCTCAAGGATTCAGAGTGAGGTTGAGAATCAACGTGACAGAAAAATCAAGTTCTTGCGATCATATCGTGGGGGAGAATACTTGAGTCACGAATTTGGCACACACTTAAGAAAATGTGGAATAGTTTCACAACTCACGCCGCCTGGAACACCTCAGCGTAATGGTGTGTCCGAACATCGGTTAATCGCACTCTATTAGATATGGTGCGATCTATGATGTCTCTTACCGATTTACCGCTGTCATTTTGGGGCTATGCTTTAGAGACTGCCGCATTCACTTTAAATAGGGCTCCGTCGAAATCCGTTGAGACGACACCGTATGAATTATGGTTTGGGAAGAAACCTAAGCTGTCGTTTCTAAAAGTTTGGGGATGCGATGCTTATGTCAAGAAACTTCAACCTGAAAAGCTCGAACCCAAGTCGGAAAAATGCGTCTTCATAGGATACCCTAAAGAAACTGTTGGGTATACCTTCTACCTCAGATCCGAAGGCAAGATCTTTGTTGCCAAGAATGGGTCCTTTCTAGAGAAAGAGTTTCTCTCGAAAGAAATAAGTGGGAGGAAAGTAGAACTTGATGAAGTATTACCTCTTGAACCGGTAAGTGGCGCAGCTCAAGAAAATGTTCCTGAGGTGCCTGCACCGACTAGAGAGGAAGTTAATGATGATGATCATGAAACTTCAGATCAAGTTACTACTGAACTTCGTAGGTCCACGAGGACACGTTCCGCACCAGAGTGGTACGGCAACCCTGTCTTGGAAATCATGTTGTTAAACAACGGTGAACCTTCGAACTATGAAGAAGCGATGGCGGGCCCGGATTCCAACAAATGGCTGGAAGCCATGAAATCCGAGATAGGATCCATGTATGAAAACGAAGTATGGACTTTGACTGACTTGCCCGTTGACCGGCGAGCCATAGAAAATAAATGGATCTTTAAGAAGAAGACAGACGCAGATGGTAATGTGACCATCTATAAAGCTCAGCTTGTCGCTAAGGGTTATTGACAAGTTCAAGGGGTTGACTATGATGAGAATTTCTCACTCGTAGCGAAGCTGAAGTCCGTCCGAATCATGTTAGCAATTGCCGCATTCTATGATTATGAGATATGGCAAATGGACGTCAAAACGACATTCCTTAATGGTTTCCTTAAGGAAGAATTGTATATGATGCAGCCGGAAGGTTTTGTCGATCCTAAGAATGCTGACAAGGTGTGCAAGCTCCAACGCTCGATTTATGGGCTGGTGCAAGCATCTCGGAGTTGGAACATTCGTTTTGATGAGATGATCAAAGCGTTTGGGTTTATGAAGACTTATGGAGAAGCCTGCATTTACAAGAAAGTGAGTGGGCGCTCTGTAGCATTTCTCATATTGTATGTGGATGACATACTGTTGATGGGAAATGATATAGAATTCTTGGAAAGCATAAAGGCCTACTTGAACAAGTGTTTTTCAATGAAGGACCTTGGAGAAGCTGATTATGTATTAGGCATCAAGATCTATAGAGATAGATCGAGACGCCTCATTGGTCTTTTACAGAGTACGTACCTTGAAATGATATTGAAGAAGTTCAAAATGGATCAGTCAAAGAAGGGCTTCTTGCTTGTATTGCAAGGTACGAGATTGAGCACGGCTCAATGCCCGACCACGGCAGAAGATCGAGAAAAGATGAGTGTCGTCCCCTATGCCTCGGCCATAGGGTCTATCATGTATGCTATGCTGTGTACCAGACCTGATGTAAACCTTGCCGTAAGTTTGGTAGGAAGGTACCAAAGTAATCCCGGCATGGAACACTGGACAGCGGTCAAGAATATCCTGAAGTACCTGAAAAGGACTAAGGATATGTTTCTCGTTTATGGAGGTGACGAAGAGCTCGTCGTAAAGGGTTACGTCGATGCTAGCTTCGACACAGATCTGGATGACTCTAAGTCACAAACCGGATACGTGTATATTTTGAATGGTGGGGCAGTAAGCTGGTGCAGTTGCAAGCAAAGCGTTGTGGCGGGATCTACATGTGAAGCGGAGTACATGGCAGCCTCGGAGGCAGCACAAGAAGCAGTCTGGGTGAAGGAGTTCATTACCGACCTAGGAGTCATACCCAATGCGTCGGGCCCGATGACTCTCTTCTGTGACAACACTGGAGCTATTGCCCTTGCCAAGGAGCCCAGGTTTCACAGGAAGACCAGGCATATCAAGCGTCGCTTCAACTCCATTCGTGAAAGTGTTCAAAATGGAGACATAGAGATTTGTAAAGTACATACGGACCTGAATGTAGCAGATCCGTTGACTAAACCTCTCCCTAGAGCAAAACATGATCAACACCAGAACTGCATGGGTGTTCGATTCATCACAATGTAACTAGAATATTGACTCTAGTGCAAGTGGGAGACTGTTGGAAATATGCCCTAGAGGCAATAATAAAATGGTTATTATTATATTTCTTTGTTCATGATAATTGTCTATTGTTCATGCTATAATTGTGTTATCCGGAAATCGTAATACATGTGTGAATACATAGACCACAACACATCCCT
>NC_053022.1:10139778-10157316 GCF_003073215.2 Triticum urartu | reverse complement strand
CGCATTCATGGGACACTTCTACTAAAGTTGACTCATCTCCAGTCCCATCATTATCAAGGTTCATATTTGAAAACAAAGATTTAATAGGGGACACATCAATAACTTTCAGATCTTCATCATTATTATCATGGAAACTAGAAGAACAAGCTTTCACAAAGCAATCTTTTTTTAGCACGCATCCTAGCGGTTCTTTCTTTGCACTCATCAATGGAAATTAAAATAGATTTGAGAGACTCATTGATACCATGCTTAGGTGGAATAGATCTATGTTTCAAAGAATCAACATCAAGAGAAATTCTATCCACGTTCCTAGCCAACTCATCAATCTTAGACAATTTTTCTTCAATCAAAGCATTGAAACTCTTTTGCGAACTAATAAATTCTTTAATATTAGATTCAAAATCAGAGGGCATCTTATTATAATTTCCATAAGAATTGTTGTAGGAATTACCATAATTATTAGAGGAATTACTAGGAAACAGCCTAGGATTAAAATTACCTCTATACGCGTTATTACCAAAATTGTTCCTACCAACAAAATTCACATCCATACATTCATTATTATTCTCAATCAAAGTAGACAAAGGCATATCATTAGGATCAGAAGAAACACTATTATTAGCAAACAATTTCATAAGCTCATCCATCTTTCCACTCAAAACATTGATTTCTTCTATAGCATGCACCTTTTTATTAGTAGATCTTTCAATATGCCATTGAGAATAATTAACCATAATATTATCTAGGAGTTTAGTAGCTTCTTCTAAAATGATTTCCATAAAAGTGCCTCCCATGGCCGAATCTAAAAGATTCCTAGAAGCAAAGTTCAATCTGGCATAAAAAAATTGTATAATCATCCAAAGATTCAAACCATGTGTAGGGCAATAACGTATCATTAATTTCATCCTCTCCCAAGCTTGTGCAACATGTTCATGATCAAGTTGTTTAAAATTCATAATATCGTTTCTAAGAGTGATGATCTTAGCGGGAGGAAAATACTTAGAGATAAAAGCATATTTGCACTTATTCCATGAATCGATACTATTTTTAGGCAAAAGACGAAAACCAAGTTTTAGCACGATCTCTAAGAGAAAACGGGAATAGCTTCAGTTTAACAATATCCTTATCCACATCTTTATTATTTTGCATATCACACAAATCAACAAAGTTGTTTAGATGGGTAGCAGCGTCTTCACTAGGAAGGCTAGAAAATGGATCTTTCATTACAAGATTCAGCAAAGCAGCATTAATTTCACAAGATTCAGCATCGGTAAGAGGAGCAATTGGAGTGCTAATAAAATCATTATTGTTGTTATAGGAAAAATCACACAATTTAGTATTATCTTGAGCCATCGTGACAAGCAAGCAATCCAACACACAAGAAAACAAGAAACAAGCAAAAATAGGCGAACTGGAGAAGAGAAGGGGAACGAAAAAAGAGGACGAATAAAACGGCAAGGGTGAAGTGGGGGAGAGGAAAACGAGAGGCAAATGGCAATTAATGTAATGCCAGGGATAAGAGTTTGTGATGGGTACTTGGTATGTCTTGACTTGTGCGTAGACTCGCCGGCAATGGCGCCAGAAATCCTTATTGCTACCTCTTGAGCACTGCGTTGGTTTTCCCTTGAAGAAGGGTGATGCAACAAAGTAGCGTAAGTATTTCCCTCAGTTTTTGAGAACCAAGGTATCAACAGTAGGAGGACTGCTACGTCTTGAGCTTGCGTTGGTTTTCCCCGAAGAGGAAGGGATGATGCAGCAAGTAGCGTAAGTATTTCCCTCAGTTTTTGAGAACCAAGGTATCAATCCAGTAGGAGGCCACGCTCAAGTCCCTCGTACCTGCACAAAACGATAGCTACTCGCAACCAACGGCGATTAGGGGTTGTCAATCCCTTCACGGTCACTTACAAGAGTGAGATCTGATAGATATAATATTTTTGGTATTTTTGGTATAAAGATGCAAAGTAAAAAGTAAAGGAAAATAAAAAAACAAAGCAAGATTAAAGTGATGGACATTGATATGATGATAATAGACCTGGGGGCCATAGGTTCACTAGTGGCTTCTCTCAAGCATAAGTATTCTACGGTGGGTGAACAAATTACTTGTGAGCAATTGACAGAATTTGAGCATAGTTATGAGGAATATCTAAGGCATGATCATGTATTATAAGGCATCACGTCCGTGAACAAGTAGATCGAATGATTTCTGCATCTAACTACTATTACTCCACTCATCGACCGCTATCCAGGCATGCATCTAGAGTATTAAGTTAAAAACAAGAGTAAACGCCTTAAGCAAGATGACATGATGTTAGAGAGATAAATTCATGCAATATGAAATAAACCCCATCTTGTTATCCTCGATGGCAAACGATACAATACGTGCCTTGCTGCCCCTTCTGTCACTGGAAAGGACACCGCAAGATCGAACCCAAAGCTAAGCACTTCTCCCATGGCAAGAACTACCAATCTAGTTGGCCAAACCAAACGGATAATTCGAAGAGACTTGCAAAGATAACCAATCATACATAAAAGAATTCAGAGAAGATTCAAATATTATTCATAGATAGACTTGATCATAAACCCACAATTCATCGTCTCAACAAACACACCGCAAAAAGAAGATTACATCGAATAGATCTCCACAAGAGAGGGGGAGAACTTTGTATTGAGATCCAAAAAGAGAGAAGAAGCCATCTAGCTACTAACTATGGACCCGAAGGTCTGAGGTAAACTACTCACACTTCATCGAGGGGCTAGGATTGATGTAGAAGGCCCTCCCGTGATGACTGGCCCTCTTCCGGTGGAGCTCCGGAACAGGCCCCAAGATGGGATCTCGTGGATACCAGAAAGGTTGCGTGCGGTGGAATTAGGTTTTTGGCTCCTGCCTTCTGATTCTTTGGGGGTACGTAGGTATATATAGGAGGAAGAAGTACGCCGGAGGAGCAACGAGGGGCCCACGAGGCAGGGGGCGCGCCCTAGGGGGGGCGCCCCCCACCCTCGTGACCGCCTCTTTTGACTCCTTGGAGTAGGGTCCAAGTCTCCTGGATCATGTTCAGGTGAGAAAATCACGTTCCCGAAGGTTTTAATCCGTTTGGACTCCGTTTGATATTCTGTTTCTCCGAAACACTGAAATAGGCAAAAAACAGCAATTCTGGGCTGGGCCTCCGGTTAATAGGTTAGTCCCAAAAATAATATAAAAGTGGAAAATAAAGCCCAATATAGTCCAAAATAGTAGATAATATAGCATGGAGCAATCAAAAATTATATGATACGTTGGAGAGTATCAGACATCCCCAAGCTTAATTCCTGCTCGTCCTCGAGTAGGTAAATGATAAAAAGAGAATTTTTGATGCGGAGTGCTACTTGGCATTTTAATGCAAATATTCTTAATTGTGATATGAATATTCAGATTAGAAAGATTCAAGACAAAAGTTTAAATTTGACATAAAAATAATAATACTTCAATCATACTAACAAAGCAATTATGTCTTCTCAAAATAACATGGACAAATAAAGTTATCCCTACAAAATCATATAGTCTGGCTATGCTCCATCTTCACCACACAAAGTATTTAAATCATGCACAACCCCGATGACAAGCCAAGCAATTGTTTCATACTCTAACTTTTTCAAAACTTTTTCAATCTTCACGCAATACATGAGCGTGAGCCATGGATATAGCGCTATAGGGGAATAGAATGGTGGTTGTGGAGAAGACAAAAAGGAGGGGAAGATTGTCTCACATCAACTAGGCGTATCAACGGCTATGGAGATGCCCATTAATAGATATCAATGTGAGTGAGTAGGGATTGACATGCAACGGATGCACTAGAGCTATAAATGTATGAAAGCTCAAAATGAAACTAAGTGGGTGTGCATCCAACTTGCTTGCTCATGAAGACCTAGGGCAATTTGAGGAGTCCCATCATTGGAATATGTCAAGCCAAGTTCTATAATGTAAAATTACCACTAGTATATGAAAGTGATAACATGAGAGACTCTCTACTATGAAGATCATGGTGCTACTTTGAAGCACAAGTGTGGTAAAAGGATAGTAGCATTGCCCCTTTTTTGGGGCCTTATTTTTTCTTTCTTTGGCCTTTCTCTCTTTTTTTTCTTTTTTTATTGGGACAATGCTCTATTAAATGATGATCATCACACTTTTATTTATTTACAACTCAATGATTACAACTCGATTCTAAAACAAAAGTATGAACTCTATATGGATGCCTCCGGCGGTGTACCGGGATATATGCAATGAATCAAGAGTGACAAGTATGAAAAAATTATGATACGGTGGCTTGCCACAAAATACTATGTCAACTACATGATCATGCTAAGCCAATATGGACAATGATGAATGTGTTCATTGATGAACTAGATGGTGGAAAGTTGGCATGGCAATATATCTCGGGAATGGCTATGGAAATGCCATAATAGGTAGGTATGGTGGCTGTTTTGAGGAAGGTATATGGTAGGTGTATGATACCGGCGAAAGTGTGCGGTATTAGAGAGGCTAGCAAAGTGGAAGGGTGAGAGTGCGTATAATCCATGGACTCAACATTAGTCATAAAGAACTCATATACTTATTGCAAAAATCTAGAAGTTATCAAAGCAAAGTATTATGAGCATGCTCCTAGGGGGATAGATTGGTAGGAAAAGACCATCGCTCATCCCCGACCGCCACTCATAAGGAAGACAATAATAAATAAATCATGCTCCGACTTCATCACATAACGGTTCACCATACGTGCATGCTACGGGAATCACAAACTTTAACACAAGTATTCTTTAAATTCACAACTACTCAACTAGCATGACTTTAATATTATCACCTCCATATCTCAAAACAATTATCATGCTTCAATCTTTTCTTAGTATTCAACACACTCAAAAGAAAGTTTCACAAATCTTGAATACCAAGCATATTATTATTAAGCAAATTACCATGCTATTAAGAGACTCTCAAAATAATTTAAGTGAAGCATGAGAGATCAATAGTTTCTTTAAAACAAATCCACCACCGTGCTCTAAAAGATCTAAGTGAAGCACATAGAGCAAAATTATAACGCTCAAAAGATATAAGTGAAGCACATAGAGCAAAATTACATAGCTCAAAAGATATAAGTGAAGCACATAGAGTATTCTATCAAATTTTAATTCATGTATGGCTCTCTCAAAAGGTGTGTACAGAAAGGATGATTGTGGCATACTAAAACACAAAGACACAAATAATACAAGACGCTCCAAGCAAAACACATATCATGTTGGTGAATAAAAATATAGCTCCAAGTAAATTACCGATGGAAGTGGACGAAAGAGGGGATGCCTTCCGGGGCATCCCCAAGCTTTGACTTTTTGGTGTCCTTGGATTATCTTGGGGGTGCCATGGGCATCCCCAATCTTAGGCTCTTGCCACTCCTTGTTCCATAATCCATCAAAAGAATTCACCCAAAACTTGAAAACTTCACAACACAAAACTCAAATAGAAAACTCGTGAGCTCCGTTAGCGAAAGAAAACAAAAGACCACTTCAAGGTACTGTAATGAACTCATTCTTTATTTATATTGGTGTTAAACCTACTGTATTCCAACTTCTCTATGGATTATAAACTATTTTACTAACCATAGATTCATCAAAATAAGCAAACAACACACGAAAAAAAACAGAATCTGTCAAAAACAGAACAGTCTGTTAGGAATCTGTAGCTAGCGCAAGATCTGGAACCCCAAAAATTCTAAATAAATTTGTGGAAGTGAGGATTTATCTATTAATCATATGAAAAATAATTACTAAATATACACTCTTCAAATAAAAATGACAGCAGTTCGTAAGAGCTTATCTGTTTTTAACAGCAAGTTCACAACAAGACTTCCCCAAGTTCTCCCCAACGGTTCTACTTGGCAAACACTAATTAAACCACAAAAAACACAACCAAAACAGAGGCTAAATAATTTATTTATTAAATAAAAGCAAGGAAAATTATTGGGTTGTCTCCCAATAAACGCTTTTCTTTAAAGCCTTCTTAGCTAGGCATTGATAATTTTAATGATGCTCACATGAAAGACAAGAATTGAAACACAAAGAGGGCATCATAAAACATGTGACAAACACATCTAACTCTAACATACTTCCTATGCATAGGCATTTTATAGGCAAAAAAATTGTCAAGGCAAGCAAAAACTAGCATATGCAAGGAAGCGGAAAGAAACAATAGCAATCTCAACATAACGAGAGGTAATTTAGTAACATGAAGATTTCTACAACCATATTTTCCTCTCTCATAGTAATTACATATAGGATCATAAGCAAATTCAACAAAATAGCTATCACATAAAATATTTTCAACATGATCCACATGCATGCAAAGTTGACACTCTTCCAAAATAGTGGGATTAACATTAACTAAAGTCATGACTTCTCCAACCCACTTTCAATAATATTGCAAACACTATTATCAATCTCATATTCATCATGGGGTTTAAATAAATTTTCAAGATCATAAGAAGAATCACCCCAATCATAATCATTGCAACAAGTAGTAGACATAGCAAAACTAACATCCCCAAGCTTAGGGTTTTGCATCTTATTAGCACAATTGACATCAAGAGAATTTATAGTAAAATCATTGCAATCATGCTTTTTATTCAAAGATCTATCATGAGTCACTTCATAAAGCACTTCATCACGATTTTCAGATTTACGGATTTCAGGCAAAAGCTTATAAAGATAATCTAGTGCATCCAAATCACTAGGAATTGGTTCATCATAATTGGATCCCTTAAAAAGATTGGCAAGCGGATGAGGATCCATAGATCTTAAGTTCTCTGTTTAGTAATAAATAAACAACTATTCCAACCATTCGAGCAAACAAGAAACGGGCAAAAAGGGGCAAATAGAGAAAGAGAGGGAGGACAGAGAGAGAGAGAGGGCGAATAAAACAACAAGGGTGAAGTGGGGGAGAGGAAAACGAGAGGCAAATGGCAAATAATGTAATACGAGAGATAGGGATTGTGATGGGTACTTGGTATGTTGACTTTTTGCGTAGACTCCCCGGCAACGGCGCCAGAAATCCTTCTTGCTACGTTGAGCTTGCGTTGGTTTTCCCCGAAGAGGAAGGGATGATGCAGCAGAGTAGCGTAAGTATTTCCCTCAGTTTTTGAGAACCAAGGTATCAATCAGTAGGAGGCCACGCTCAAGTCCCTCGTACCTGCACAAAACGATAGCTACTCGCAACCAACGCGATTAGGGGTTGTCAATCCTTCACGGTCACTTAAGAGAGTGAGATCTGATAGATATAATATTTTTGGTATTTTTGGTATAAAATGCAAAGTAAAAGTAAAGGCAAAGTAAAAAGCAAAGCAAGATTAAAGTGATGGAGATTGATATGATGAGAATAGACCCGGGGCCATAGGTTTCACTAGTGGCTTCTCTCAAGAGCATAAGTATTCTACGGTGGGTGAACAAATTACTGTTGAGCAATTGACAGAATTGAGCATAGTTATGAGAATATCTAGGCATGATCATGTATATAGGCATCACGTCCGTGACAAGTAGATCAAAACAATTCTGCATCTACTACTATTACTCCACTCATCGACCGCTATCCAGCATGCATCTAGAGTATTAAGTTAAAAACAGAGTAACGCCTTAAGCAAGATGACATGATGTAGAGAGATAAATTCATGCAATATGAAATAAACCCAATCTTGTTACCTCGATGGCAACGATACAATACGTGCCTTGCTGCCCCTTCTGTCACTGGGTAAGGACACCGCAAGATCGAACCCAAAGCTAAGCACTTCTCCCATGGCAAGAACTACCAATCTAGTTGGCCAAACCAAACGGATAATTCAAAGAGACTTGCAAAGATAACCAATCATACATAAAAGAATTCAGAGAAGATTCAAATATTATTCATAATAGACTTGATCATAAACCCACAATTCATCGGTCTCAACAAACACACCGCAAAAAGAAGATTACATCGAATAGTTCTCCACAAGAGAGGGGGAGAACTTTGTATTGAGATTCAAAGAGAGAGAAGAAGCCATCTAGCTACTAACTATGGACCTGAAGGTCTGAGGTAAACTACTCACACTTCATCGGAGGGGCTGTGATGATGTAGAAGCCCTCCGTGATGACGGCCCTATTCCGGTGGAGCTCCGGAACAGGCCCCAAGATGGGATCTCGTGGATATAGAAAGTTGCGGCGGCGGAATTAGGTTTTTGGCTCTTGTTTTGATCGTTTGGGGGTACGTGTGTATATAAAGGAGGAAGGAGTACGTCGGTGGAGCGCCGAGGGGCCCATGAGGCAGGGGGCGCGCCCTAGGGGGGGCGCCCCCCACCCTCGTGACCTCCTCTTTGATGCCTTGCAGTAGGGTCCAAGTCTCCTGGATCACGTTCGGTGAGAAAATCACGTTCCCGAAGATTTTATTCCGTTTGGACTCCGTTTGATATTCTGTTTCTCCGAAACACTAAAATTGGCAAAAAAACAACAATTCTGGGCTGGGGCCTCCGGTTAATAGGTTAGTCCCAAAAATAATATAAAAGTGGAAAATAAAGCCCAATATAGTCCAAAATAGTAGATAATATAGCATGGAGAAATCAAAAATTATAGATACGTTGGAGACGTATCAGCCACATGCAAGTCGCTCGTACCTACACAAACAAATAACAACCTCGCAACCAACGCGATAAAGGGGTTGTCAATCCCTTCATGGTCACTTACGAGAGTGAGATCTGATAGAGATAATAATAATAAGATAAATATATTTGGTATTTTTATGGTATGGATTGAAAGTAAAGATTGCAAAATAAAATAGATTGGAAACTTATATGATGGAAAATAGACCCGGGGGCCATAGGTTTCACTAGTGGCTTCTCTCAAGATAGCATAAGTATTACGCTGGGTGAACAAATTACTGACGAGCAATTGATAGAAAAGAAAATAATTATGAGAATATCTAGGCATGATCATGTATATAGGCATCACGTCCGTGACAAAGTAGACCGACTCTTGCCTGCATCTACTACTATTACTCCACACATCGATCGCTATCCAGCATGCATCTAGAGTATTAAGTTCATAAGAATAGAGTAACGCATTAGGTAAGAAGACATGATGTAGAGGGATAAACTCAAGGAATATGATATAAACCCCATCTTTTTATCCTCGATGGCAACAATATAATACGTGTCGTTTCCCTTTCTATCACTGGATCGAGCACTGCAAGATTGAACCCAAAGCTAAGCACTTCTCCCATTGCAAGAAAGTTCAATCTAGTAGGCCAAACAAAACTAATAATTCAAATAGACTTGCAAAGATAACCAATCATGCATAAATGATTTCAGAGAAGAATCAAATATTGTTCATAGATAGACTTGATCATAAACCCACAATTCATTGGATCTCGACAAACACAATGCAAAAAGAGCTACATTGAATAGATCTCCAAGAAGATCGAGGAGAACTTTGTATTGAGATTCAAAGAGAGAGAATAAGCCATCTAGCTAATAACTATGGACCCGAAGGTCTGAAGTAAACTACTCACACATCATCGGAGGGGCCACGGAGTTGATGTAGAGGCCCTCCGCGATCGTTGCCCCCTCCGGCGGAGCTCCGGAAAAGGCCCCAAGATGGGATATCTTGGTACAGAAGGTTGCGGCGGTGGAAATAGGGTTTCGTGGTGCTCCTTGATGTTTTCAGGGTATATGAGTATATATAGGAGGAAGAAGTAGGTCAGTTGAGCCACGAGGGGCCCACGAGGGGGAGGGCGCACCCAGGGGGTAGGCGCGCCCCCTGCCTCGTGGACTCCTCGTTTGTTTCTTGACGTCCACTCGAAGTTCTCTGCAGCACGTTTTTTTCCAAAAATCACGTTCCTGAAGGTTTCATTCTGTTTGGATTCCGTTTGATATTCCTTTTCTGCGAAACACTAAAATAGGCAAAAAAAAAAGTAGCAATTTGCACTGGGCCTTGGGTTAATAGGTTAGTCCCAAAAATAATATAAAAGTTTAAAATAAAGCCCATTGACATCCAAAACAGATAATATAATAGCATGGAACAATCAAAAATTATAGATACATTGGAGACGTATCAGTGCTCACTATGTAGTTTTTAGTGATAATGGTCATGTCCTTGCTTAGATGATTGATTCATCTGTTGTGTATAGATAGGTTTTTCTATAAGATTATATTAGAGGGCTTAAAGATTATATTGCACATAGTATCTTCAAAATAAAATCTCCAGTCAATATTCATGTGTTTATGTTGCTTATCTATAACCCAAATTATTTACGAGAGCTTAATTTGCATAAGCAGTGTCATGTCTTCAATACTACATATATTTTTGTAGTGATTTGCACATGAGCCACCATTTAATCTTCATTATATTTGAAATACCTCAGAATCAAGCTCATGTTCTTAAAATGCATATATGCTTTGCTGATCTTGCTATTTTTTTGTAAAAATGTGAAATAATGTTTTTGTTGCTAATGTGATTACTTCAATTAGCTTATTTTGCAACTAATCATTGATTAGCAATAATTTTGAATTTCAGGAAAATGTGCTGGTACCGGTGGCGTGTCTGTCAGGGATATTACCCATGGAGGAGACACGACTAAGAAAGCACAAAGCGTAACCTGCCAGGTCCAGAAGGCCTCGGGCCAGGTCATCGAGAGAGTTACCCAAGCCGGATCTAAGTGGGCTGGAAGGAAACCCGACCCAAGAATATGAAAGCCGGCTCACCTGAATCCACATTCAAGGCGGAGCCGTCCATACTTGGAAGGCACGAATGACGTGGTGTAGGACTCCTACTTTGGGTACAATCCGTACTATCTTGTTACACTAGGGACCCGTCTAGTATATAAAGGCGGTCCCTAGGTCATCATAGGGGACAAGTTAGAAGCTCTCGAGTCTTTGGTAGCGAAATAGCACGCTTGTAATAGAGATCATCATGATCGATAGCAATCTAGTAGGACTAGGCTATTATCTCTATCAAGAGGGGCCAAACCTGGGTAAAATCATGCCTCTCATTTCCGATCAACCCCAACCAAGGCTTCACCTTGCAGTTATGGCCTTCGAAATTAGTTCTCCTCTGAGGACACTTGTCATGACAAAACCACGACAGTTGGGGCCCACCATGGGGTCCGCAAGCAAGGGTGTTGTCTTCTTGGAGGGAGCTCTCCCAGGTATCGAGAAGCTCATGATCAGCCGGATGATGAAGAGCCATCGCGACAAGCTCTACATCGATGATGCCGGCTAGGGTCCCGAGGCCGACTCCGTCGAGTCAGAATTCCAGGTCCCCTTTGGCAAGATCCACGTCTTCATCGGCGGGTATGTGTAAGAGCCGGAGACCGCCGCCGACTCAATCAAGTAAGAAACTCAGGTCTCCTTCAGCAAGACCAACGCTTTCGTCGGCTTCATCAGCAGAATCACACTAGAGTCGGCGATCGCTACTGACTTTGTGTCAAGAGGCCCTATGCTTGTCTATTCGGATGGCGAGTCGTTGGTCGGTGAGAACGACTGCGATGAGACTAGGTCTATCCTCCAACTTTTTTATGAGAATTTGGGTGGGTACTGTAGGATCGAAAGTATGTCTAGAGGGGGGTATTAGACTACTTGACCAAATAAAAAACTTAACTTTTCCCAATTTTTAGTTCTTGCAGATTTTTAGCTATGTAGGACAAGTGAAGCAATCATCACACAATTCAAGCAAGCATGCAAATAGTATATGGCAGCGGAAAGTAAGCATGCAACTTGCAAGAATGTAAAGGGAAGGGTTTGGAGTATTCAAACTCATTGGGAGACACGGATGGTTTTTCCCGTGGTTCGGATAGGTGGTGCTATCCTACATCCACGTTGATGGAGACTTCAACCCACAAAGGGTAACGGTTGCACCAGTCCACACAGGGCTCCACCCACAAGGGTAATGGTGCGCGAGTCCACAGGGCTCCACCCACGAAGGGTCCACGAAGAAGCAACCACCCACAAAGGGTCCACGAAGAAGCAACCTTGTCTATCCCACCATGGCCATCGCCCACACAGGACTTGCCTCACTAGCGGTAGATCTTCACGAAGTAGGCGATCTCCTTGCCCTTACAAACTCCTTGGTTCAACTCCACAATCTTGTCGGAGGCTCCCAAGTGACACCTAGCCAATCTAGGAGACACCACTCTCCAAGAAGTAACAAATGGTGTGTTGATGATGAACTCCTTGCTCTTGTGCTTCAAATGATAGTCTCCCCAACACTCAACTCTCTCTCATAGGATTTGGATTTTGTGGAAAGAAGATTTGAGTGGAAAGCAACTTGGGGAAGGCTAGAGATCAAGATTCATATGGTAGGAATGGAATATCTTGGTCTCAACACATGAGTAGGTGGTTCTCTCTCAGAACATATGAGTTGGAATTGTGTATGTGTTCTGATGGCTCTCTCCTGGAATGAAGAGGAGGTGGAGGGGTATATATAGCCTCCACACAAAATCCAACCGTTACACACAGTTTTCCAATCTCGGTGGGACCGAATCAACAAACTCGGTCGGACCGAAAAGGTAAACCTAGTGACCGTTAGAGATTTTCGGTGGGACTGACATGCAACTCGGTAGGACCGATATGGTTAGGGTTTGGGCATAACGTAATCTCGGTGAGACCGATTACACAAACTCGGTGAGACCGATTTGGTAATAAGCTAACCAGAGAGTTGGTCAGGTAAACTCGGTGGGACCGATTTGCTCTTTCGGTGAGACCGAAAAGTTACAAAAAGGAAACAAAGAGTTTACATTGCAATCTCGGTGGGACCGATTCGCTCTTTCGGTGAGACCGAAAAGTTATGAAAGGGAAACAGAGAGTTTGCAATCCCATCTCGGTGAGACCGAGATCCCTATCGGTAGAACCGAATTGCTAGGGTTTGGCAGTGGCTTATGACAAGTGAAACTCGGTGGCGCCGGATAGAAAGAATCGGTAGGACCGAGTTTGGCTTAGGGTTTAGGTCATATGTGGATATGGGAAAGTAGTTGAGGGTTTTGGAGCATATCACTAAGCACATGAAGCAAGAGGCTCATTAAGCAACACCTCATCCCTCCTTGATAGTATTGGCTTTTCCTAAAGACTCAATGTGATCTTGGATCACTAAAATATAAAATGAAGAGTCTTGAGCTTTTGAGCTTGAGCCAATCCTTTGTCCTTAGCATTTTGAGGGTTCCACTTTCACATCCATGCCATGCCAATCATTGAGCTTTCCTGAAATAGTCATCTTGGAATAGCATTAGCTCAATGAGCTATATGTTGTTATGAATTACCAAAACCACCTAGGGATAGTTGCACTTTCAGGTACATGGATGAGGAAGAGTATCCGGCATCTTACGTGTCATGTCGTTGTGCAAATGTCTACATGGCAGGGAATCAGTCACAAACCTAGCCTAGCTACGATGCTCAAGGAAACCTGGTCACAGCCCCGCCAAATGCATCCTCGAGCCAGAACCCGGTTCTTGTCATGTCGGGTCAGTTAACCAACGTCATGGCAACTGCGACAACCACGGTTGTAGGAGCCGGCACAAAGATCTCAGGTGCATAGTGAAGGAAATATGCCCAAGAGGCAATAATAAAGTTACTATTTATTTCCTTATATCAAGGTAAATGTTTATTATTCATGCTAGAATTGTATTAACCGGAAACATAATACATGTGTGAATACATAGACAAACAAAGTATCACTAGTATGCCTCTACTTGACTAGCTCATTGATCAAAGATGGTTATGTTTCCTAACCATAGACATGAGTTGTCATTTGATTAATGGGATCACATCATTAGGAGATTGATGTGATTGACATGACCCATTCCGTTAGCTTAGCACTTGATCGTTTAGTTTGTTGCTATTGCTTTCTTCATGACTTATACATGTTCCTATGACTATGAGATTATGCAACTCTCGTTTACCGGAGGAACACTTTGTGTGCTACCAAACGTCACAGCGTAACTCGTTGATTATAAAGGTGCTCTATAGGTGTCTCCAAAGGTACTTGTTGGGTTGGCGTATTTCGAGATTAGGATTTGTCACTCCGATTGTCGGAGAGGTATCTCTGGGCCCACTCGGTAATGCACATCACTTAAGCCTTGCAAGCATTGCAACTAATGAGTTAGTAGCGGGATGATGTGTTACGGAACGAGTAAAGAGACTTGCCAGTAATGAGATTGAATACGTATTGAGATACCGACGATCGAATCTCGGGCAAGTAACATACCGAATGACAAAGGGAACAACGTATGTTGTTGTGCGGTCTGACTGATAAAGATCTTCGTAGAATATGTGGGAGCCAATATGAGCATCCAGGTTCCATTATTGGTTATTGACCGGAGACGTGTCTTGGTCATGTCTACATAGTTCTCGAACCCGTAGGGTCCGCACGCTTAAAGTTTCGATGACGGTTATACTATGAGTTTATGAGTTTTGATGTACCGAAGGTTGTTTGGAGTCCCGGATGTGATCACGGACATAATGAGGAGTCTCAAAATGGTCGAGACATGAAGATTGATATATTGGAAGCCTATATTTGGATATCGGAAGTGTTCCGGGTGAAATCGGGATTTTACCGGAGTACCGAGGGGTTACCGGAACCCCCCGGGGGATTAATGGGCCATAGTGGGCCTTTGTGGAGAAGGAGAGGCGGCCAGGGCAGGGCCGCGTGCCCCTCCCCCCTAGTCCGAATAGGACAAGGAGAGGGGGGCAGTGCCCCCCTTTCCTTCCTCTCTCCCTCCTCTTTCCCCCTCCACTCCTAATCCAACAAGGACAAGGGAGGGAGTCCTACTCCCGGTGGGAGTAGGACTCCTCCTGGCATGCCCCTCCTGGCTGGCCGCACCTCCCCCCTTGCTCCTTTATATACGGGGGCAAGGGGGCACCCTAGAGAAACAACAATTGATCGTTTGATCTTTTAGCCGTGTGCGGTGCCCCCTCCACCAAAGTCATCACCATGTCGTCGTGCTGACGAAACTCTCCCTCAACACTCAGCTGGATCGGAGTTTGAGGGACATCATCGGGCTGAACGTGTGCTAAACTCGTAGGTGTCGTATGTTCGGTTCTTGATCGGTCGGATCGTGAAGACGTACGACTACATCAACCGCGTTGTGCTAACGCTTCCGCTTTCGGTCTATTAGGGTACGTGGACAACACTCTCCCCTCTCGTTGCTATGCATCACCATGATCTTGCGTGTGCGTAGGAAATTTTTTGAAATTACTATGTTCCCCAACAGTGGTATCAAAGCCAGGTTTTATGCGTAGACGTCATATGCACGAGTAGAAAACAAGTGAGTTGTGGGCGATATAAGTCGTACTGCTTACCAGCATGTCATACTTTGGTTCGGCGGTATTGTTGGATGAAGCGGCCCCGGACCAACATTACGCGTACGCTTACGCGAGACTGGTTCTACCGAAGTGCTTTGCACACAGGTGGCTGGCGGATGTCAGTTTCTCCAAATTTAGTTGAACCGAGTGTGGCTACGCCCGGTCCTTGCGAAGGTTAAAACAGCACCAACTTGACAAACTATCGTTGTGGTTTTGATGCGTAGGTAAGAACGGTTCTTGCTAAGCCCGTAGCAGCCACGTAAAACTTGCAACAACAAAGTAGAGGACGTCTAACTTGTTTTTGCAGGGCATGTTGTGATGTGATATGGTCAAGACATGATGCTAAATTTTATTGTATGAGATGATCATGTTTTGTAACCGAGTTATCGGCAACTGGCAGGAGCCATATGGTTGTCGCTTTATTGTATGCAATGCAATCGCCCTGTAATGCTTTACTTTATCACTAAGCGGTAGCGATAGTCGTAGAAAGCATAAGATTGGCGAGACGACAACGATGCTACGATGGAGATCAAGGTGTCCGGTGACGATGGTGATCATGACGGTGCTTCGGAGATGGAGATCACAAGCACAAGATGATGATGGCCATATCATATCACTTATATTGATTGCATGTGATGTTTATCTTTTATGCATCTTATCTTGCTTTGATTGACGGTAGCATTATAAGATGATCTCTCACTAAATTTCAAGATAAAGTGTTCTCCCTGAGTATGCACCGTTGCCAAAGTTCGTCGTGCCCAGACACCACGTGATGATCGGGTGTGATAAGCTCTACGTCAAATACAACGGGTTGCAAAACAGTTGCACACATGGAATACTCAGGTTAAACTTTATGAGCCTAGCATATAACAGATATGGCCTCAGAACACGGAGACCGAAAGGTCGAGCGTGAATCATATAGTAGATATGATCAACATAGTGATGTTCACCATTGAAACTACTCCATCTCACGTGATGATCGGACATGGTTTAGTTGATTTGGATCACGTGATCACTTAGAGGATTAGAGGGATGTCTATCTAAGTGGGAGTTCTTAAGTAATATGATTAATTGAACTTAAATTTATCATGATCTTAGTCCTGGTAGTATTAGCATATCTATGTTGTAGATCAATAGCTCGCGTTTAGCTCCCCTGTTTTATTTTTGATATGTTCCTAGAGTAAACTAAGTTGAAATATGTTAGTAGCAATGATGTGGATTGGATCCGTGATCTGAGATTTATCCTCATTGTTGCATAGAAGAATTATATCCTTGATGCACCTCTAGGTGACAAACCTATTGCAGGAGCAGATGCGGATGTTATGAACGTTTGGCTAGCTCAATATGATGACTACTTGATAGTTTAGTGCACCATGCTTAAACGGCTTCGGAGCAGGACTTCAAAGACGTTTTGAACGTCATGGACCATATGAGATGTTCCAGGAGTTGAAGTTAATATTTCAAGCAAATACCCGAGTTGAGAGATATGAAGTCTCCAACAAGTTCTATAGCTAAAAGATGGAGGAGAATAGCTCAAGCAGTGAGCATGTACTCAGATTGTCTGGGTACTACAATCGCTTGAATCAAGTGGGAGTTAATCTTCCAGATAAAATAGTGATTGACAGAATTCTCTAGTCACCATCACCAAGTTAGTAGAACTTCGTGATGAACTATAATATGCAAGGGATAACGGAAATGATTCCCAAGCTCTTCGTGATGCTGAAATCGACGAAGGTAGAAATCAAGAAAAGCATCAAGTGTTGATGGTAAACAAAACCACTAGTTTCAAGTAAAGGGACAAAGGGAAGAAAGGGGAACTTCAAGAAGAACGGCAAGCAAGTTGCTGCTCAAGTGAAAAAACCCAAGTCTGGACCTAAGCCTGAAACTGAGTGCTTCTACTGCAAAGGGACTGGTCACTGGAAGCGGAACTACCCCAAGTAATTGGCGATAAGAAGGATGGCAAAGTGAACATAGGTATATTTGATATACATGTTATTGATGTGTACTTTACTAGTGTTTATAGCAACCCCTCAGTATTTGATACTAGTTCAGTGCTAAGAATAGTAACTCGAATCAGGAGTTGCAAAATGAACAGAGACTAGTTAAGGGTGAAGTGACGATGTGTATTGGAAATGGTTCCAAGATTGATATGATCATCATCGCACACTCCCTATACTTTCGGGATTAGTGTTAAACCTAAAAT
>NC_053022.1:10123623-10138778 GCF_003073215.2 Triticum urartu | reverse complement strand
ATGCACGGAAGGTCCAAGGGGCACCACTGGGACCAAAAGATGAAGAAAACGAGGAAATACGTCAAGACGAACATCAACAACCTCCTTCTCCACCACGACAAGAGAACGACGACGTCAACAATGAAGAAGGCCAAGAAGAAGACAAGATGAAGAAGATGTTCAACAAAGACCCAAGCAAAAGCTCTCACGAGTTCGAGCAAGAATTGCCAAAGATCATCCCGTCGAGAAAATCCTCAATGATATACAAACCGGGAGAATCACTCGCTCAAAAACTCGTTTAGCTAACTTTTGTGAAAATTATTCATTCATCTCTAGCATTGAACCAATGAAGGTTGAAGAAGGCATTGGAAGACTGGATTGGATAAACGCTATGCATGAAGAGCTACATATTTTGGAGAGAAACCAAGTTTGGACATGGTTGAGAAGCCGACAACAACAACATCATTGGTTACCAAATGGGTGTTCGCAACAGCAGATGAAGATGGACAAGTGGTTCGCAACAAAGCACGTCTCGTCGCCCAGGGTATACACAAGTCGAGGTATGGACTATGGGTGAGACGTATGCTCCCCGTTGCTAGACTTGAGTCCATTCGCATCTTACTTGCTATGGCTATCACCATAATATCTTTGTACCAAATGGACATTAAAAGTGCTTTTCTAAAATGTGAAATAGAGGAGGAAGTTTATGTCAAACAACCTCCGGCTTTATCAATCCAAGAAACCAAATCATGTTTACAAACTTCACAAGCTCTTATGGTCTTAAACAGCTCCTAGAGCATGGTATAAATGCTTGACCAAGTTCCTACTACAAGTGTTTGTGAAATTGGTAAAATTGATTCTACTCTTTACTAAAAGGGTTAATGGAGAACTATTTTGTATGCCAAATTTATGTTGATGATATCATATTTTGGTTCACCTAACCTCTCTTTAGTGAAAAGTTTGAAAGCTATGTCAGAAGAAGTTTGAGATGTCTATGATGAGTGAACTCAAATTCTTTCTTGGGTTGCAAATTCAAGCAACTAAGGAAGGTACATTTGTCTCTCAAACAAAGTACAACAAGGACTTATTCAAGAAGTTCAATATGCAAGAATGCAAAGGTATGTCTACACCCATGCCTACTAGTGGACATAATGATTTAACCAAAGATGGTGAACCGGTTGATCAAAAGGTTTATCGCTCTATGATTGGTTCATTGTTATACCTATGTGCTTCACGTCCCGATATTATGCTAAGTGTATGCATGTGTGCACGATATCAAGCTACTCCTAAAGATTGTCATCTTAAGGCTGTGAAAAGGATAGTGAGATATTTAATCCATACACCAAATTTTGGGATTTGGTATCCTAAGAGGTCTTCTTTTGATCTTGTTGGCTATTCCTACTCGGATTATGCCGGAGACAAGGTTGATAGAAAGTCCACTTCGGGTACTTGTCAATTTCTTGGTAGATCTCTTGTGTCTTGGTCTTCCAAGAAACAAAACTCGGTATCCTTATCCACCGCTTAAGCTCAATACATTGCCGCTGGTTCATGTTGTGCTCAATTACTTTGGATGACTCAAACTCTTAAAGATTATGGGATTTATGTGAAACATGTTCCACTGCTTTGTGACAATGAAAGTGCTATCAAAATTGGTCATAATCCTGTACAACATTCTCGAACTAAGCATATTGAAGTTCGTCATCATTTCATTCGAGATCATGTTGCTAAGGGTGACATCAATCTTAAGCATGTTCGCACCGATAAGCAATTAGCGGATATATTTACTAAACCACTTGATGAGAAAGCGTTTTTGCAGGTTGAGAGGAGAATTGAACATCATTGATGCTCGAACTTGGAGTAGAAACTCCATTGGATACATGCAAGACATGAGCTTATGACTAATCCATGATATATCATTATGATAACTATCTTATGTCTTGGATATTTGCACCTTGCATGTTGTCTAACCCATGTAGGTGCTTGGTTGAATCTAATTCCATGAGATTTCGACTCACTCATATCATGAGCAATCTCTACATCACCAAGACTCTACACAATAGTGGTTGAAGACAAGGAAGCACAAAACCATTCAAACATATCCTTTGACAATTCTATATTAAGCTTCATGATTGTCATTTTGGATACACAAGTGCTTTTCCTTGCAAGAACTAACCCATGTAGGTAGATGAACTCAAACTCCAAGTGGTGCTCCATCTTGATGAACTACATAAACCTTGAGCACCCACACAAGTTCAACTACATGAGCAAGAACAACATCACACCCAAGGTATGTTATTCCATCTTAGAGAAGCTTTACTCCAAGACATGAGTCAAAGCAATTCAACAAGATGTGAATACATCAAGATGCTTAAACGAAAAATGGTAACCCCATTTTGAGCTTAAACGATGAGTATGACCTATGATCAAGTGTTCTCACTTGACTCCTAAGTCAATATACTCTAACATAGGTGACTATGTCACCGCCCAATTCTAGATGAAGTTCTCTTGTGTTCTTTTCTGAGTTATTGCATTTGTCCCTTGCATATTTGTTTACTTCTCTCTCACACACACACAAAAAAAACTTCATCTAGAAACTTTCACTCTTTTCTTTTTTGTTCTTGTTCTGCATATTTCTGCATCAAATTCCTTGCAAATCTTTCAGCTAATTCATTGCAAATCTTTGTGAGATCTTACTGTCTAGTGAGCTGAGGTGACAAGTGTTTTTCTCTGTGTAAACTCGGTTTCACCGACTTGCAATTTTCGGTCCAACCGAATCTTTTCGGTACCACCGAAATATGCCACTCGGTGCCACCGACTTTGCAATCAGAAAAACAGATTGCCACTTGTTCTACATTTCTTCTGATCCAGCTCCACTCAATGAATCTTGTCCTACAAGCATCACAATTTTATCCTCTGCCTTGTGCTGAATCTCAAGGACCAAACCTATTCGACGGATTCCAGAGAAACCTTCTTGGAAATTGATGTCAAAGGGGGAGAGAGAGATCACATCAAAGCTTGTAGGAGAGAGAGACCTCAAGGGGGGAGAGAAAAGTTCAAGGCAGATGTTGTTAAGGGGGGAGAGAAAATACTCAAGGATCCCAGATGCTTGACGTTCAAGAGGAGAGATGTCACATGTCTTTTTGGGGGAAAGACATGTATTTGCATTAAGCTCTATCCATTTGTATCCTTCAGCTCTGATTTTCCCTTTCCTATCTTCTCCCAATATCCCATGTAAGATTCAGGGGGAGCAAGACACCTAGGGGAAAGAAATCAGTCAAATTCATTGCATATCTTTATTCTTGGGGACATGGTAATTTCAATGTGGTACCTTGTACTCACTCTCTACATGTCATCCCAGTCTTGGTATTCTTGTGGTTTCTTTTGTTTGCTCTGGCTAGTGGATGTACCTGTGTTATCTAACTTTGTTTGTGCAGGTTCATTCCATCCTAAGCCAACTCAAGACCACAAGGTAAGTATATGCATCAAAATCATGAGTATGAGGAGTTCTTGCTTATGTACATACTGTTTGCAAGAAGGACTCATGAGCATGAAGGTATTTTCCTTGATAATCTTTTGCTCTGATGCATATGGCCAAGATGCATGTAACACATTGCCTACTCTGTCATGGTTATGCTCTCACATGTCTCTATATTTCATATTTACATGAGTGCATACATGTAGGGGGAGCCTATGCTTGTTACATGTCCTTCCAAAGCTTTACTTGCTGTTCTTTATATCTTTATCTAAAGCTTTGATGTATGTTGCCATCAATTACCAAAAAGGGGGAGATTGAAAGCACAAGTGCTCCCTAGGTCGTTTTTTTTGACCATGAAGACTGCAGGGCTTACACCCCACAGCATTTTATTAAATAAAAATCAAACACATACAGGGTTTCCTCAAGATGAGGAAAGAAAAAACTATACAAGGTATGAGAGCACTAAATCTATGAATTACAAAGAAGACAGGAACTCTTCTCAAGGAGGAAGAAAATCAATCCACTTAAGAAGGGCGTCTCTAAATTTCCGTTTTATTCGGTGGGAGAGCAGAGTGATATCATGAATGAAGCTATTCCTCCATGCCCTGAAAGAGGGTTGAATGTTCCTGAAAGTTCTATCATTCCTGATCTTCCAAATATTCCACCAGGCCAAGAAAACCACCTCCCCAAAAAAAGGTTTGTTGAAATCCTTCCTTGCATGATGAGCAATTTCCACCATATCGTCACCATTTTTCCATTCAATTTGTAGGTAGTTCCAGACTCGAGCACTAAAATTGCACTGGAAGAACAGGTGATTTCTGTCCTCCAGAGCTCCAGTCAGACAAAGAACACATTCAGGCCCTTCATTGATTCTCCAATGTCTCCTCTGAATCATGTCCTTGGTGTTAATCCTGTCCATGATGACAAGCCAAGCAAACATCTTGATCGACATAGTGCAGCAACTTTTCCATATCCATCCCAGGATGGGGTTTGAGACCATTGGCTGATAGACAAAATCATAAAACTTTTTTGCTGTATACTCTGATTTCTTGCCATGCCTCCATCCCCAGTGGTCATTAGATTGATTATCCAAATGGAAAGACCCCATTAATGAGGAGAGCTGTTGCATTTCTTGGAAGGCTTGTTCAGTCATAGGCAAGTAGAAAAGCTCCTGAAAAGAACTAGCCTGAAAAACTTCCTTGACTGAGAGGTTTTTGTGGAGACAAAAAGAAAATAGCCTAGGAAATCGCTGTTGCAGAGGAACCGAACTGTTCCCAATTTGCCAGTAGTCTGACCAGAACTGCACTGTATCTCCACTATGAACATCAACCGACGTAACGGCTCTGAAATTATCCATCAACTTGCATACATCTTTCCACCAAAAGGAGCCACAGAGAATAGTATCATGTGGAATCCTTTCAAAGTAGTAAGAATCCCAAACTAATTGCACCCAGGGCACATCCATCTTATTATAAAATTTGCTGAGGTGTTTCAATAAGAGAGCATCATTCTGCAGTCCAAGGTTTAAAATCCCAAGCCCCCCCTTTGACTTAGGTCTACAAACAAGTTGCCAAGCCGCCAGTGAGTGACCCTTTTCCTGACCATATTTCCTCCATAAACACTGCCTTTGGATTCTTTCCAATTGTTTTAAAATACCCTGAGGAATGGACAAGCTACAAAGGAAAAAATAGGCAAGGAAGAGATCACAGAATTGACTAATTGCAGTCTGCTCCCTTGTGGCAAGAACCATGAGCTTGCTGTCAATCTTCTCTCCATACAATCCACAAGAGGAAGGAGGTCAACTATTTTGGGCCTGGTGGTCCCCACTGGCAGCCCCAGATATGTAAAAGGCATAGTGCCTAATTTGCAATCAAAAAAGGCAGCCAGGTCAGAAGCATCCTGCTCACTACATTGATAGGATACATGGAGGATTTATGGAAATTGATCTGCAGTCCAGTTGCCTGTGAGAAGGAATGCAAAACTGATTTCAGAGCCCTCAATTGACTTAGATCAGCATTTAGGAATAGCAGTGTGTCATCTGCATATTGGACCACTGGGAAATCTGGATCATGGGTAAGCAGGGGCCTGCTTATTAAACCTTGTTGGAGAAGATTGTTCACTAAAGTCTGTAAAAGATCAGCCGCAATAACAAATAGTAAGGGAGAAATTGGGTCCCCTTGCTTGACTCCACATTTGCATTTGAAATGATTACCAGGGACTCCATTCATAGTACAGAAGAAGTGCCAGAAGACAGCAACTGCTTAATCCAAACAATCCACCTTTCATCAAAACCTTTTGCAATTAAGATCTTTATGATTGCCTCATGCTGGATAGAGTCAAAAGCCTTTTCAAAGTCCAACTTAAGCAAAAGGATGGGCCTTTTAGACTGATTGCACTGATGGATATACTCAAATGGTCCAAGCAAGACAATCCTGGATTGTTCTTGATTTGATGAAACCATATTGGTTTTTATGCACACATTTGGTGATCTCCTGTTGGAATCTGTTAGCAGCAAGCTTTGTGGAAACTTTAGGACCAACAGAGGTTAGAGAGATTGGTCGAAAATCTCCCACACCCTCAGGTGTCTGCTTCTTTGGGACCAGGGTAATGAATGCATCATTCAAATTTTCTAATTGCACTGTTCCAGCATGAAACTCCTAACCAGCTGTATAAAATCAGCAGAAATTATATGCCAACACTTTTTTAAAAAGCCCGTTAAAGCCATCAGGTCCAGGGGCCTTATCAATAGGCAAGTCCTTGATAACCTGCTCAATTTCTTTTAATTCAAAAGGTTTTGTGAGCACCTCCAAACCCTGGACCCTGGGTATTAGGACAATGTTGCATCCAAAGAAATTGACTTAACTGTCCCCATTCTGCTTTTGAAGGTTGTCAGGAATTCTCTGGCCATTTCCTCATGGTTAGATGTTACTGTTCCATCTGACAGCAACAAGCTTGCCAAAGAGTTTTTTCTAAATCTTTCAGTTGCCATGGCCTGAAAGAATTTGGAGTTTTCCTCTCCCACTTTGATATACCTAATTGTACATCTTTTCCTCCAGTACAAGTATTGCATGTGAAGCAGGTGTTCATGGTGCATTTTAATTATTTTCCTGAAATTAAACTCAGGCCTGGATAAAGATCTCCTATCTTCAAGATTGTCCAACCAAAGAATTACCCAGTTACACTTCTCAATCAACCTTTTGATGTGTGATAAACCTTTCTGCCATTTCTTGAGAGCAAACCTCAAAGCTTTCAGTTTGTCCACAATTATTGCCGAAATATGGTTTACGACTGGGGCGGCCCACACCTCCTGCACACATTCCATAAAGCCTGCCTGATGAATCCAAAAGTTTTCAAACCTGAAGATATGTGCTTTGGGAATTGCTGTACTGATGGCCACCAGACAAGGAACATGATCAGACGCAGTCTTTGCCAAAGGGGTCAGTTGGGTCCATGGGATATATGTTAATCCAACTTGCAGAAGTAAAAACCCAGTCCAACTGTTCCAGGAGTGGCCTGTCTTGCATGTTAGACCATGTGAATTTACGTCCTTTTAGAGGAAGTTCTAACAATCCCAAATGGCCAATTATTTCATTGAAAATGAACATATCATTAATATCACCCCCGGGGAGATTTCTATTATCAATGGAACGGATGAAGTTGAAGTCCCCCATTAACATCCACATTTCATTCGGATCAATGTCCAAATTGTAAATCCAGGAGACAAACTCATCTCGCAACTCACCCTGGCATGGACCATACACATTAACCAGAAACCATTGTTCATTATTATGGACCGAGGTAAATGCAACAATAGCGTGGTTTAACTGTGAGAAGGGTGCCACGAAACATATCAGATCGCCACGCTGTTAAGGCCCCCAGATGCTCCGCTAGAGGGAGATCTACAAATTGATCAAACCTTGAGGACAAATGCTTTTCATGATAGAGCGCGAGCAAGAGGATAACTTAGTTTCCTGCAAACAAAGCACTGAGCACTGACTCTCTATCACTTTCTCCCTGACAGAGCGCTGCCTAGCATCTGAATTCAGACACGAACATTCCAGCATAAACTTTCCAACTACGCGTTGTGACACGATTCATGGATAACCATTGCGTATAGAAGTAATAAAAGTGTGGCACATAATGCCACACCCTCAAAATAAAGCTAAATTCAGTACCCCAGAGTGCCACATCCCAGCCCGGACTTAAGTTCAACAGTAATAAAACAGACACATCCAGCACCATCAGACTTGGCATATAAAGTAACATAAAAACTAATTGGAAGATGCAGATGAGTTCTCCTGAGGATTAGCCATAAGCTTGTCCACCGTTAGGAGCGCATGATCAACCTCCAACTGCGCCCCCACAGCTTGGAGAACATGAAGCGGGGTGTGAGGTGGTGCAGTGGGCCGAGCGTCTTCAGTATCATCCGCAGGAGTGGGCTGGGCCTTGTCCTCCATGGGCTTTGCACGGGGGCGCTTTTTAGATGGCTGCAGAGAAGTTGCTCAAAGACCACGTTTTGTACCCATCTAACTTTGCCGCGCTCCGAGTGCAACGCTAGTGACGTATCAACAACAGGAGTCTTCTTCTTGTCTCGCCGCTTACGAGCAGAGGATTGCTCCACAGAGACAAAGGCTGTTGATTGAACTGAATACTGGAGCAGAACTAGCAGACTCAATTTCTTCAGAAACAGACTCCAAACAGCAGGCCAGGCCTCAAATAAAGCTCTGGCCACAGGGCGCTTCTGCATGACAGGTTTTCTGACAGCAGGAACAGAGGCAGTGAAGCAGTCAAACAACTAATCATCCTTGATTCATCAAAGGCAATGGACCACGACCTCTTGGAGTAGATGATTGTGCCCATCGGCTTGGGGAAGATAGATCTTGGCACTTCCTTGACAGAGAAATCAAACATAAGGTTTTGGAAAGACCTTTGCCAAATCATCTCGGGGGAAGAGGAGGTCCTGCCACAATACGTGCCATGCCAATAAAAATCTGATGCTGCTGAATCATAGGGGGATGGTAGGGCACAATGGCTACTGATTCTCCTCAAGTCAGGGTTAGGGGCTCATGTTGTTGCTGGATCTCACCTTCCTTTGTTCTTGCTGCTCTACAGAAACAGACCCTTCTGGCTGATCAATTACTATTGAAACTTGATCCTGTTCGGGAGCAGCAGGTGGCACATTGTCAGCTTCATCTCCCCACAGGGCATTGCCCCAACCAGGTGCAGGCGCTTCATTATTGACCATGGAGGCGGCGGAGCGAGAGGTGCATCATTCCAACCCAGCATTGGGTATGGAGGTAAGGCAAACATCAGATTATCAGGCACCAGATTGCCAGGCAAAGGGTGAGGGTTTCCATCGAGAGGCATAGGGTCTTCGTCATTTGGCATCTGGTCTGCAAAATCTCGCCAAGAACATAGCAAGCGCGTCCAAGATACTTGAGCACCTCATACTCTGCATAATCACCAAAAACCACATCTCTTGGAACCAAGGCGTATCTGGGAAACTAGCTTCAACAAGTGGGGTCTTCACTGTCCCAAGAAATAAACTTTCCAAAAGGTGCCTACTGCCTGCGAGATGTATTCAGTGGTGCGGTAATCCAGGGGAATCCCAATGAACATTAACCAACCCTTAAAAGATGTGTTCCTTTGAAATTATCTCCCTCATCATGCTTCATAAATCTGACAAAACGGTCATTGCCCAAAGGAAAAGGTGCATGCTGAACAGGGTATCTCGAACAGTCGGATCCTCTGACTTGAAACAGACCTATCCCATGAAACCACGGCTGAGCAGATCGAACCATAATACCTCTATTCTTGCAGAAACTGGACGACTTCGTTCGCACCGGGCCGAACGGCCCCTCCGCGCGGCATCACCTCTGCAACCATGTAGTCCTCATGCCTGCGGGGCGGACGCGTTGCGGGCGTGAAGAAGGTGCGTGGAAGCCGACGATCGCCATCGATGATGAGATGTCCAGGGGGCACAAAGCGCTGTGGGTCGAGCTCGTAGTTCGCCATAGGAAGAGCCAGAGCTTGTCGGGGGTTTTCGTTGTTTTGGGGAAGGGAAGATGCAATGGAGGCGGCGGCGATGGGACTGGACAGTCTATCCCAATAACTCCGGCTCTGTTCCCATGAGAGCAGCAGATTCCGATAAACTCGTTTTTTGTTGCACCGAAATTGGCCTCCAAACCAATCCATTGGAGCGCGCGAAATCATTACAGGCCTGGCTAGAGTGACCAGGACGGGAGCAAGCCGTGCAGACTACTCGCCTTCCACAAGTCGTTGACATGTGGCCCTTCTGAGAGAAATAGTACAGGTGATCACCACGCGGTCCACCATGTCATCGACCATGGCATCAAACTGTCTGGCTGCCTCCTGAGATGATGGGATATCTGGACGGAGCCAAGAGGAGATGGGCTCGAAGGCCCCGAGGCAGATGGGCTAAGCATTGAAGGTGAGGTAGAATCCCGATGGCCTCTCAAAGCCTCTGGGCCAGAATCCGGGAAATATTTTGAACTGGCGACAATCCCGCCTCTACGCAACTGTCGAGCGAGAATTCTGCATGCACAGGGGAAGGGTCCTCCAAAACCGGATCAATTACCGGCGAAGCAGATTCCGGCCGGCTCAACCGGCAAGGGAGTAACTGTTCCAAAAACGATAGGTGGACGTGCCACCGTCCAACACAATCCATGGGTGGTGAGGGATGTATGACTACACGTTCATGTGCAGGAAGATTATACCCCGCATCTGTCATGAAATCAATGCACTCTTGCGTAGCCGGATATCTATATCCCTTGCAAGCAGAGTATCGCTCAAACGTGGCAAAAGAAAGCTTTTTACGAGCAGATGGAGCAGTCTTAAGAGCTGATCTAACCGGAGGCTTATTCATGGCAAAGACCTAAAGATGAACGACGCTTAGTAGGACTAACTAGAATCCATTCGGCGTCACATTCCTTCCTCCAGATCCGGAGCTCTCTAATCCAATTAGGCCCCCCATTTCCCCACAGATGAAAATAGCATTTGAACAGATCGCATGCATAGGAACGGAGATCCATAAAAGAAAACCAACTTGCTTGCAAGAGACATGAAAGGAGTAAACCTTATCCTTGATGTGAAGAACCTGAAGATCAATTGCCGAACCTCCAATTACTGCCTCCAAAACCGCGGCCACAGAATCCTCCGAGAGACGAAAAGCATGGCGGCTGAATGAAACCACTAAGATGAATGACCTCCTGTGCCCGGCGGGGTGGACCGTATGTCCAGTAGATCTGAAGACTCTGCAAAAACCCTACCCTTGGAGAAATCCAAGCCAAGGGTAGATCCACCAGGCGAACCCATACTAGATGGGTATTACCTTGATCCCAAAAGAACGCCGGAACAGATGATCGGAGAGAATCCAGAAGTTAGTGGAGGATGAGACAGATCGCCGGAGAGGGTGGGGGAGCCGAGGTGGAGGGTGGAGACATCGGAAAGAAGATCAGCGACGGCAAGGATCCTTCTGGAGCCCCTAGGTGGTTTTGATAATTGATGACAACATATCTCTTGTTGGACTAACATTTCGATCTAGCATGTTTCAGATAAGTTCAACAATGGAGTGGCATGAACTAAAGGTTGTGGGAACTCCTTCAAGATGCTAAGGACAAGGGATTGGCTAAAGCTTCAAGCTCAAGACTCTTCATTTTATATTTTAGTGATCCAAGATCACATTGAGTCTTTAGGAAAAGCCAATACTATCAAGGAGGGATGAGGTGTTGCTTAATGAGCCTCTTGCTTCATGTGCTTAATGATATGCTCCAAAACCCTCAACTACTTTCCCATATCCACATATGACCTAAACCCTAAGCCAAACTCGGTCCTACCGATTCTTCCTATCCGGCGCCACCGAGTTTCACTTGTCATTAGCCACTGCCAAACCCTAGCAATTCGGTCCTACCGATAGGGATCTCGGTCTCACCGAGATGGGGTTGCAAACTCTCTGTTTCCCTTTCGTAACTTTTCGGTCCCACCGAAAGAGCGAATCGGTCCCACCGAGATTGCAATGTAAACTCAGTGTTTCCCCTTTGTAACTTTTCGGTCTCACCGAGTTCCACTCGGTCTCACCGAAAGAGCAAATCGGTCCCACCGAGTTTGCCTGACCAACTCTCTGGTTAGCTAATTACCAAATTCGGTCTCACCTAGTTTGTGTAATCGGTCTCACCGAGATTACGTTATGCCCAAACCCTAACCATATCGGTCCTACCGAGTTGCATGTCAGTCCCACCTAAAATCACTAACGGTCACTAGGTTTACATTTTCGGTCCGACCGAGTTTATTGATTTGGTCCCACCGAGATTGGAAAACTGTGTAACGGTTGGATTTTGTGTGGAGGCTATATATACCCCTCCACCTCCTTCTCATTTAATGAGAGAGCCATCAGAACACACATATCATTCCAACTCATATGTTCTGAGAGAGAACCACCTACTCATGTGTTGAGACCAAGACATTCCATTCCTACCATATGAATCTTGATCTCTAGCCTTCCCAAGTTGCTTTCCACTCAAATCTTATTTCCACCAAATCCAAATCCTATGAGAGAGAGTTGAGTGTTGGGGAGACTATCATTTGAAGCACAAGAGCAAGGAGTTCATTACCTACACACCATTTGTTACTTCTTGGAGAGTGGTGTCTCCTAGATTGGCTAGGTGTCACTTGGGAGCCTCCGACAAGATTGTGGAGTTGAACCAAGGAGTTTGTAAGGGCAAGGAGATCGCCTACTTCGTGAAGATCTACCGCTAGTGAGGCAAGTCCTGTGTGGGCGATGGCCATGGTGGGATAGACAAGGTTGCTTCTTCGTGGACCCTTTGTGGGTGGTTGCTTCTTCGTGGACCCTTCGTGGGTGGAGCCCTGTGTGGACTCGCGCAACCGTTACCCTTGGGTGGAGCCCTGTGTGGACTCGCACAACCGTTACCCTTCATGGGTTGAAGTCTCCATCAACGTGGATGTAGGATAGCACCACCTATCCGAACCACGGGAAAAACATCCGTGTCTCCAATTGCGTTTTATCTCTCCAAACCCTTCCCTTTACATTCTTGCAAGTTGCATGCTTTACATTCCGCTGCTCATATACTCTTTGCATGCTTGCTTGATATGTATTATGTGTGTTGAAATTGTGCCTAAACTCCACTTAAATCGAAAAAGCTTAAAAATTGCAACTTGAGCATTATGTGTCTAATCACCCCCCTCTAGACACATCTACTTCTAGATCCTACATCTTTGGTGCCTTCAATTCTAAACTGTTTAACTGAACTATCACATAGTTATCAAAATGTGTATGTCAGATGTTCGCAACATCCATAGACAACGTTCGAGGTTCAGCACACTGAGTGGTGCATTAAGGACATAAGCCTTCTATGAAGCAATGAGGACAACCCTCAGTTTACTTACCTAGTCCGCATAATTGCTACTATCAACTTTCAACTAAATTTTCTCTAGGAACATAACTAAATAGTAGAACTGAAGCGTGAGCTACGACATAATTTGCGAAGACCTTTTGACTATGTTCAGGATAATTAAGTTCATCTTATGAACTCCCACTCAGATAGACATCCCTCTAGTCATCTAAGTGATTACATGATCCTAGTCAACTAGGCCGTGTCCGATCATCACGTGAGACGGATTAGTCAACATCGGTGAACATCTTCATGTTGATCGTATCTACCATACGACTCATGCTCGACCTTTCGGTCTCTTGTGTTCCGAGGCCATGTCTGTACATGCTAGGCTCGTTAAGTTAACCTAAGTGTTTCGCATGTGTTCCGAGGCCATGTCTGTACATGCTAGGCTCGTCAACACCCGTTGTATTCGAACGTAAGAATCTATCACACCCGATCATCACGTGGTGCTTCGAAACGACGAACTTTCGCAATGGTGCACAGTTAGGGAGAACACTTTCTTGAAATTTTAATGAGGATCATCTTATTTACTACCAGTCGTTCTAAGGCAAATAAGAATGGCAAAAACATGATCAATCACATGCAATCAATAGTGGACATGATATGGCCAATAATCATTTGCTCCTTTTGATCTCCATCTTCGGGGCTCCATGATCATCATCATCACCGGCATGACACCATGATCTCCATCATTGTGTCTCCATGAAGTTGTCTCGCCAACTTATTACTTCTACTACTACAGCTAACGGTTAGCAATAAAGTAAAGTAATTACATGACGTTTATGTTGACACGCAGGTCATAAATAAATTAAGACAACTCCTATGGCTCCTTCCGGTTGTCATACTCATCGACATGCAAGTCGTGATTCCTATTACAAGAACATGATCATCTCATACATCACATATATCATTCATCACATCCTTTTTGGCCATATCACATCACATAGCATACCTGCAAAAACAAGTTAGACGTCCTCTATTGTTGTTTGCATGTTTTTTACGTGCTGCTATGGTTTCTAGCAAGAATTTCTTACCTACGCCAAAACCACAACGTGATATGCCAATTGCTATTTACCCTTCATAAGGACCTTTTCATTGATCGAATCCGACTAAAGTGGAGAGACAGACACCGCTAGCCCCCTTATGCAACTAGTGCATGTCAGTCGTGGAACAGTCTCACGTAAGAGTACGTGTAAGGTCGGTCCGGGCCGTTTCATCCACAATGCCGCCGAATCAAGATAGGACTAGTAACGGTAAGCATAATTGAACAAAATCAACGCCACAACTACTTTGTGTTCTACTCGTGCATAGAAACTACGCATAGACCTAGCTCATGATGCCACTGTTGGGGAACGTAGCAAAATTCAAAATTTTCCTACGTGTCACCAAGATCTATCTATGGAGAAACCAGCAACGAGGGGAAGGAGAGTGCATCTACATACCCTTGTAGATCGCTAAGCGGAAGCGTTCAAGTGAACGGGGTTGATGGAGTCGTACTCGTCGTGATCCAAATCACCGATGATCCTAGTGCCGAACGGACGGCACCTCCGTGTTCAACACACATACAGCCCGATGACGTCTCCTACGCCTTGATCCAGGAAGGGGGGAAGGAGAGGTTGGGGAAGACTCCATCCAGCAGCAGCACGACGGTGTGGTGGTGGTGGAGGAGCATGGTACTCCAGTAGGGCTTCCCCAAGCACCGCGAGATATGAGGAGAAAGAGAGGTAGGGCTGCGCCAGGGAGAGGTCAAGAACTCATGTGTGTTGGGCAGCCCAAACCTCAAGTATATATAGGGGGAGGGGAGGGGCTGCGCCCCACCTAGGGTTCCGTCCCTAGGGGTGGCGGCAGCCCCCAGATCCCATCTGGGTGGCGGCCACAAGGGGGAGAGGGGGAGGCGTACCTGGGGGGGGCCTTAGGGCCCATCTGCCCTAGGGTTTGCCCCCCCCCCTTCCCCCTTGGAGGCGCCTTGGGCCCTTGTGGGGGGGCGCACCAGCCCACCTGGGGCTGGTCCCCTCCCACACTTGGCCCATGTAGCCCGCCGGGGCTTGTGGCCCCACTTGGTGGCCCCCCGGGACCCTCCCGGTGGTCCCGGTACGTTACCGATAAACCCCGAAACTTTTCGCGCGACCAAAACAGGACTTCCCATATATAAATCTTTACCTCCGGACCATTCCGGAACTCCTCGTGACGTCCGGGATCTCATCCGGGACTCCGAACAACATTCGGTAACCACGTATATCTATTCCCTATAACCCTAGCGTCATCGAACC
>NC_053022.1:10033574-10122623 GCF_003073215.2 Triticum urartu | reverse complement strand
GAATTCTTTGACGTACTATCAGTGCATCATCCAATTTGTGCTCTTTTAGTGTAGAAAAAGCTCGCCTATATATTTTAAAAATGACTTGATGTAATACAGTCAAACAAGAAAGGGAAAGACATTAAAGTGATCCTTGGTGAATTGAGTAGCACCATTGATGTAGAGCTCGTACAGAGGCTCGTCGTGACACGGTCATAGCTAAGGAATGAGGTGACTGTGTGCATGGTCCATCCAATGCTCCTCTACGCTCCATGTTCATCTAGCTAATTCATATGCTCATGTATAAGCTTACTGTCAGTGGAGCAAACAAAGATGTATGCGCATGAGCTGAAGAACAAATACCTCAGCTGCTGCGGGGAGCCCCTTCTTCAATTGCGTTCTCAACGTCCTTGTCTGTTGAACATGAGTAAATGGCACCGGCGGTTCGAGAACTTGCGTTGCGGGTGCACTTAAGTCGCGGTACTTGCAAACCGGAAAAACCCGTCATAAAACTTGCATTACGGGTGCAGATAGGTCGCACAGGTCATCTGAACCGCCCAGCTGCCCGGTTTTCTCCTTCTAACGGTCAAGCGTGATAAATTTGTTCACGACTTTAAAAATATATGTGATTCGTGACTTTAAAAAAATGTTCGTGAACGATAAATTTGAAAACTATTCGTTCACGACTTCAAAAAAATGTTCGCGAACGTTTCAAAAAATATTTGTGATTAGTGACTTTAAAAAAATGTCCAGGAACGAAAAATTTGAAAATGTTTTTGAATGATAAATTTAAAAATGTTCGTGAATGATTAATTTGAAAAGTATTTATTCACGGCATTAAAAAGGTCGAGAACGATAAATTTAAAAAATATTTTTGATTCGTGAACATTTTTTTAAAGTTGTGAACATTAAAAAAATTGTGATTCACGACTTTAGAAAAAGTTCGCGAATGATAAATTAAAAAATATTTATGATTCGTGACTTTAAAAAAATGTCCATGATTGTTTTTGAAAATGCTTGCAAACGATAAATTTGAAAATGTGGTGAATGATTATTTTGAAAACTATTTTTCCACGACTTTAAAAAAAATGAGAACGATAAATTTGAAAAATATTTGTGATTCGCGAACATTTTTTTAAGTTGTGAACATTTAAAAAAATAATTGTGATTCGCGACTTTAAAAAAAGTTCACGAACGTGAAATTAAAAAATATTTATTAAAAAAATTTGTGATTCGTGACTTTAATAAATGTCCACGAATGAAAATTTTGAAAATGTTTGCGAACAATAAATTTGAAAATGTTCATGAACGATTAATTTGAAAAATATTTGTTCACGACTTTAAAAAATGTTCGCGAATGATAAATTTGAAAAATATTTGTGATTTGCGAACATTTGTTTTAAGTGGTGAACATTTAAAAAAATGTTTGTGATTCACGACTTTAAAAAAATGTTCTCGGACGATAAATTAAAAATATTTATTAAAAATATTTGTGATTCGTGACTTTAAAAAAATGTCCAGAAACGAAAATTTTGAAATGTGACCTATCTGCACCCGCACCGCAAGTTCTATGATGGGTTTTTCTCGAAAATAGGACAGTTGGCCGGTTCAGATGGCATATGTGACCTATCTACACCCGCAATGCAAGTTCTATGACGGGTTTTTTTAGTTTACAAGTACCGTGACTTAAGTGCACCCGCAGCGCAAGTTCTCGGACCGCCAGTGCCATTTACTCGTTGAACAGCATGGCTTCAAAATCTCGAACAGGATCTACATCTCCAATTTTCTCGACCTTCTATGTTGAAGGAAACAGAACTTTTATTGCCCTAGCCTTCTCTGCGTCGCCTCAAGGTGTGGTGCCGGGGTAAGCTCCTCGCCCCAACGGCTGCGTGCTCCTCGCCTAATCGAGGGGTGCGAATGCGATGGTGCGGTGGTGGCGGCGGTGTCGTCCTCATGGGCACATATGGGAGGGTTCATGGGATAGACGGCGAGAGGATATGGGAGATCGAGCGGCGCAACCTAAGCGAGCCGGGGGTGTTCGGGGATCGTTCTATCCGGAGCAGGGAGCTGGGGGCAGGGGTAGGGCGTGAGGCTTGCCGGGCATGTCGTGCTCCGTGGAGGAGGGTTCGTGCCTGGAAGTGGAACCTGATCGGTGCCAACGATGGAGAAAAGCGCTAATTGTGGAGGAGATAACGATGACAAATTAAATCCCCTAATCAAGGCTGGTTTTCAGGAAACCCGGGTGAATCGGGTGAAAGGGAGGCAACAAAAAATCGAACGAAGTCACGAAGGAAACGGAGTCCGTTTCCCGTTTCTTTTAGGTATAGTATAAATAAATAAATATAATATAGAGAGTATAGAGATAGTAGAGATAGAGAAGAGATTCTTTTCGGAAACCGGCGACGGCTCGTGCACGGTTGGAATCGGACTGAGCTGTGTTCATAAATAGGGCGCAGGCAACCGTTTTTTGCATCATCAGACGTTCCGTTTCACCACGAACCCCAACCCAACCCTTCCTTCGGCGACAGAGAGCTAGGGCACGGGCGGCCGGCCACGATGGTGCTCGCGGAGCTGGGCGGTAGCATCTCCCGCGCGCTGGCGCGGATGAGCAGCGCGACGGTGGTCGACGAGAACGTGCTCCGGGAGTGCCTCAACGAGATCGCGCGCGCGCTCATGCAGGCCGACGTCCGCTTCAAGATGGTCTGCGACCTGCAGGCCAACATCAAGAAGTCCGTCAACCTCGAGGCCCTCGCCGCCGGCACCAACAAGCGCCGCGTCATAGAGACCGCCGTCGGGAAGGAGCTCTGCAAGATGCTGGATCCCGGGAAGCCCGCCTTCGTCCCCAAGAAGGGCAAGCCCAACGTCGTCATGTTCGTCGGACTGCAAGGTCGGTCAGAATTTCTGATTGACCAACCTCGCTTCTTTCTGAATTAATTTCTGATTGGCCGACCTCGCTTCTTTCTGAATTTCAATCTCCTTATGTAATTGCTGGTTTGGATTACAAATTTACAACATAATAACACTGATGACCGACGATCACTGATTACATATGTTTTGCAGGCTCTGGGAAAACCACCACATGTACCAAATACGCGCATTATCATCAGCGCAAGGGATTCAAGCCGTCACTGGTTTGCGCCGATACGTTCCGGGCCGGTGCTTTCGATCAGTTGAAGCAGAACGCAACCAAGGCCAAGATACCTTTCTACGGAAGGTACACTACATTGGCAGATTTATTACTCATGGATCAACCTAGCTTGTCTCTCCAGAATATTCACCTAATAGAATTGTTGTTTTTTGCAGCTACATGGAATCAGACCCTGTCAAGATTGCTGTGGAGGGCCTGGAAAAGTTCAGGCAAGAGAAATCTGATCTCATCATCATCGACACGAGTGGGCGCCATATGCAGGAGGCTGCGCTCTTCGAGGAGATGCGCCAAGTTGCGGAAGCAACGGTATTTACACTGTCTCATATAGTCCTTCACAGCATTATTATTCCTCTAGTTTTGAGATTTTTCACTGACATGCTTTGTATGGCTCTTCTACAGAAACCAGACCTGGTGATATTTGTGATGGATGGCAGCATTGGTCAGGCTGCATTCGATCAGGCACAGGCATTCAAACAGAGTGCTTCCGTTGGAGCTGTGATTATCACGAAAATGGATGGTCATGCGAAAGGAGGCGGTGCACTGAGCGCGTAAGTATTTATCTTTGTTTTCTCGCTCCTCCTTGTGCTATTCGTGTTACTACCTACTCCCTCTGTAATATAAGAGCTTTTAGATTACTATAAAGTACTATAGTTAACATATTAGTCTCTCTAGAGTTGTATTCCATTTGTAAATTTACACATCATCCATTATTTTAGTTCGACATGAAAATGCCACTCGGTTTAGGTTTAATTCTTTTGTTAAGGAAACACTGCCTCACATATATGTTTAGTGTCCGTGAAGAAGCAGTTAAAACTGTTGTTGCTACGCTGTATTCTCAAATCCTGATTTAGTTTTGTCATTGTGTGTTTTACAAATAGGTGAATACACCTTTGGATAGAGTAAGCGGGTTAAGAATCCAAGGAACTTTTTCTTGACATCCTTGCTTCTTTTTTCCAGGGTTGCAGCTACGAAAAGCCCGGTGATATTTATTGGAACTGGAGAACACATTGATGAATTTGATGTTTTCAATGTGGAACCATTTGTCGGCCGTCTGCTAGGTTAGCAACTACATTCAGTATTGTTTATAACTTGTGATTCTTCTTTCCAGTTTAGCTAACGATGGTTTTCGCAGGTAGAGGAGACTTGCCTGGCTTACTCGACAAGATGGAAAGTATTGTGCCTGCTGATCAACAATCTGAGCTTGTGGCAAAGCTGGCTGAAGGAGCCTTCACTCTCAGACTTATGTCTGAGCAATTCCAGAATCTCCTGAAAATGGGGCCAATGGGCCAGGTATTTACCATGTTAACATCTGATTTAACTTTCATACGGTTCTTCTTCTGTGATAGCATTGCTTAAGCGTGCATTTTCTGATTTATCTTGCAGATCTTCTCCATGCTGCCCGGGTTTAGCTCGGAGCTGATGCCAAAGGGACAGGAGAAACAAAGCAAAGAAAAGATCAAGCGGTACATGACGATCATGGACTCCATGACAGCCGCAGGTGAGTTGGTCTAAGAGTTTAAATCTCTTTTGTGTGTAGCAAAAATACTGCAAGAGCGATCATCTGAAACTTATCCCATCGCTGATCGATCAACTTTGCAGAGCTCGACAGCAAGAACCCGAAGCTGATGACCGAGTCGCGGATCCTCCGGGTCGCTCGAGGGTCGGGCAGGCAAGTGAAGGACGTGACGGACATGCTGGAAGAGTACAAGCGACTGGCCAAGATGTGGAGCAAGCTGAATGTGTCGAAATTGATACCGCCGAACGGAAAGATGAGTGATCAGGCCATCCAGAAGATGCTCAAAGCCATGCCGCCGCAAGTGGTGCAGCAGATGGGGGGCAAAAGTGCCTTCGAGGCTCTGGTGAAGCAAATGGGCGGCAAGGACATGAGCAAAATGCTTGCTGGCATGAAGGGTGGTGCTTAGTCTTGCAAATGTAGGTGGTGGCCTTGCTACGTTGTAGTAGAATTTCTCTCCTGACAAGATATTTCCCAACTCCCCATTGTACTTAAATTTCTCTGGAACTGACATGTAGACAATCAAATTCACTGAGTGTGGCTTTTATGACTTTGTTATCTGGATTACATGGGCTTCTGCAGAGTATGAAACACCAAAGTTAAATTTTCAAGTCCAAACTCTGAGGCTTCCTGCTGCATTTTTAGAGATTTCGATAAGAAATAAGTCTGCTGAGCCAAATTGTTAGTGTGTACTTTCTTTTTGACAGCTGTCAAGATGTTACACCTTTACTATGCGGAGTTGATATGTTTTAGTACCAATCAAATGGAATATACACCATTATTTGATCCTTACCGTTTTGCACTGCTAGCCTATCGTAATGGAATCGGTATATGGTGCATTAATTATTACTCTCTCGTTTTAGAGACTTGTTTACATTACAGAGAGAGTACATATTATGTACAAGACAAGTAAGGCGTCAATGGTTACTAATATATTATACTCACATATCTTTAATATCTTCCCCAATCTTTTTGACGTGCATTTCCTGCATAGAACTTGTATTATTGTGCACGTGTGAATGATGTGGGAGAAAGATCAATGAAATAATACTCATTAAAAGAACACATGAATAGCCCGTTATTGTACAATATATCATGTGCGCTAGAAAATGAGAATTGGGCGTCCACCGGTTAGCTAGCTAGAGCATGCTAAGTGCCCGGAGCCCGCCAACCCGTGTTTGCGGCTCAACCTCCGTCAGGCCGGCTGGTGCTCACCTTTCTCCTTACAATCAGGGCCATTGAGGGGCTAGACATGGTCGGTCAAGTTCTCTTGTATGCGCTATAGATAAATAACACACTACTTGCTACCAATGTATTGTGTTGAGAGAAATAACATGTTAATTGCTAACAATGTATTCTTTTTTTGCGGGGTAACAATGTGTGTGCTAATCTTTCATCTTCTATATAAGGATTACAACAGAACTCGCTCTTTAGACATTCAACTCACACCGCCTTAGAAGTTCAGCATTTGAAGATGTTGAATAGCACTAGTAGAAAACAGGGCTTTGGTTCAGGCCGGGTCAGCCCATTAGTCCCGGTTCAGTGTAGAACCGGGACCAATGTGGGCATTGGTCCCGGTTCGTGAGCCCAGGGGGCCGGCCGGGCCACGTGGGCCATTGGTCCCGGTTCATCCGGACATTTTGGTCCCGCTTGGTGGGATGAACCGGGACCAATGGGCCTCGCTCCTGGCCCACCACCATTGGTCCCGGTTGGTGGCTTGAACCGGGACCAAAGGCTCCCCTTTAGTCCCGGCTCATGTCACCAACCGGGACCAATGAGGTGCCTATATATATCCCCTCGCGCAAGAGCAGAGCACACTGCTCTGTTTTTTCTGGCCGAGGGGGAGAGGGCTTTGTGGTGCTCTAGCTCACCTCCTATGCACATGAGGTGTTCGATGGAATGCCCGAGCCACACTACTTAAGCTTTCTCCTCTCGAAGCTCGACCTCCAAGCTCCATTTTCCTCGAGATTTGTCTAGATTTAGCGGTCCATCGCGCCCCGTCCCCGTCTTCACCGCCGTCGATCACCTGCGCCGATCTCATCACCGACACCACCATGGTGAGCCTCTTGTTCTTATCTTCTTTTTGAAAGGAAAAATATTCTTACTTGTATGTTTAGATAGATAGTTGTATCATTTTCTTACATTTATTATTGCATCTTATATAGTGCGATGGTTTTGGTATCCGCCCCCGTCGGCCCTCGTCCTGTCTATGATTCGGATGTGGTATGTATATTATCTTTATAACTATTGGTTCATTTATTGTTTATGAAAATTATGCCGACCAACGTGACATAGATTTTATTTATCTAGGATGTATGTGAATCGGAAATGCCAACCGATCCTATTGTCGAGAGGTTAAATTTAGTTGAAGAAGAAAACAATTTGTTGAAGGAAAAAATAAAAAAAATTGAGGAGGAGAAGATGATATTGGAGTTGCATGTTGCGGATGTCGTCGATGATCACAAGATCAAGATGGATGCAATGCGCTTGAAGATTAGAAAGATTAGAAAATATGCCATTCATACTGAGGCTTGGTATCATTATGCCGTTGGATCAATTGTTACCTTGGTTGCGATTATGATCGCATTTGTTTTCGCATTGAAATGTTTTACATAGTTTCAATGTATGGTTTAATTAATTAGATGCTCTGGAGAGCTATATGTTGTTAGATGAGAACTATGTATGCACTTTGGTTTTAATGTGATGATGAACTTCTATTAATTTGGACACTTAATTATATATAATGCACGCAGATGAACCGGCAATGGATGTACGGTGACAGACACACCCGCGAGTACATTAAGGGCGTGCATGAGTTTCTTGATGCGGCTGAGGCAAACAAGCAGAATGGTTTTATGTGTTGTCCATGCACTGAATGTGGGAATACGAGGTCTTACTCTAACCGGAAAATCCTTCACTCCCACCTGCTTTACAAGGGTTTCATCCCACACTATAATGTTTGGACGAGGCACGGAGAAATAGGGGTTATGATGGAAGACGGCGAAGAAGAAGACTACGATGACAACTATGTGCCCCCTGAATACGGTGATGCTGCAACGGGGGGAGCTGGTGAAGATCAAGAGGAACCAGACGATGTGCCCAATGATGCTACAACGGGTGAAGCTGCTGAAGATCAAGAGGAACCAGACGATGTGCCTGATGATGATGATCTCCGCCGGGTCATTGTCGATGCAAGGACGCAATGCATTAGTCAAAAGGAGAAGCTGAAGTTCGATCGCATGTTAGAGGATCACAAAAAAGGGTTATACCCCAATTGCGAAGATGGCAACACAAAGTTCGGTACCGTACTGGAATTGCTGCAGTGGAAGGCAGAGAATGTTGTGGCTGACAAAGGATTTGAGAAGCTACTGAAAATATTGAAGAAGAAGCTTCCAAAGGATAACGAATTGCCCGACAGTACATACACAGCAAAGAAGGTCGTATGCCCTCTAGGATTGGAGGTGGAGAAGATACATGCATGCCCTAATGACTGCATCCTCTACACTGGTGCATACAAGGATCTGAACGCAGTGAGAATCGAAAGAAAGATGGGAAGTTGAGAGCACCCGCTGACGGGTCGCAGTGGAGAAAAATCGAGAGAAAGTACTGGGATGAGTTTGCAAAGGACCCAAGGAATGTATGGTTTCCTTTAAGCGCGGATGGCATTAATCCTTTCGGGGAGCAGAGCAGCAATCACAGCACCTGGCCCGTGACTCTATGTATGTATAACCTTCCTCCTTGGATGTGCATGAAGCGGAAGTTCATTATGATGCCAGTTCTCATCCAAGGCCCTAAGCAACCCGGCAACGAAATTGATGTGTACCTAAGGCCATTAGTTGAAGAACTTTTACAGCTGTGGAATGAAAACGATGTACGTACGTGGGATGAGCACAGACAGGAGGAATTTAACCTTAAGGCGTTGCTGTTTGTGACCATCAACAATTGGCCCGCTCTCAGTAACCTTTCAGGACAGACAAACAAAGGATACCACGCATGCACGCACTGTTTAGATCACACTAAAAGTATATACCTGGACAAATGTAGGAAGAATGTGTACCTGGGCCATCGTCGATTTCTTCCGACCAACCATCAATGTCGAAAGAAAGGCAAGCATTTCAAAGGCGAGGCAGATCACCGGAAGAAGCCCGCCATGCGCACCGGTGATCACGTGCTTGCTATGGTCAATGATTTACACTACATAATCTTTGGAAAGGGTCCCGGTGGACTAGCTGTTCCGAATGACGCTGAGGGACACGCACCCATGTGGAAGAAGAAATCTATATTTTGGGACCTACCCTACTGGAAAGACCTAGAGGTCCGCTCCTCAATCGACGTGATGCACGTGACGAAGAACCTTTGCGTGAACCTGCTAGGCTTGTTGGGCGTGTATGGGAAGACAAAAGATACACCTGAGGCACGGGAGGACCTGCAACGTTTGCACGAAAAAGACGGCATGCCTCCGAAGCAGTATAAAGGTCCTGCCAGCTACGCTCTTACGAAAGAAGAGAAAGAAATCCTCTTTGAATGCCTGCTTAGTATGAAGGTCACGACTGGCTTCTCGTCGAATATAAAGGGAATAATAAATATGCCAGAGAAAAAGTTTCAGAACCTAAAGTCTCATGACTGTCACGTGATTATGACGCAACTGCTTCCGGTTGCATTGAGGGGGCTTCTACCGGAAAACGTCCGATTAGCCATTGTGAAGCTATGTGCATTCCTCAATGCAATCTCTCAGAAGGTGATCGATCCAGAAATCGTACCAAGGCTAAGGAGTGATGTGGCGCAATGTCTTGTCAGTTTCGAGCTGGTGTTCCCACCATCCTTCTTCAATATCATGACGCACGTCCTAGTTCATCTAGTCGACGAGATTGTCATCTTGGGGCCCGTATTTCTACACAATATGTTCCCCTTTGAGAGGTTCATGGGAGTCCTAAAGAAATATGACCGTAATCGCGCTAGGCCAGAAGGAAGCATCTCCATGGGCCATCAAACAGAGGATGTTATCGGGTTTTGTGTTGACTTCATTCCTGGCCTTAACAAGATAGGTCTCCCTAAATCGCGGTATGAGGGGAGACTGACTGGAAAAGGCACTCTTGGAAGAGACTCAATAATATGCAGGGACGGATATTCTTGGTCTCGAGCACACTACACAGTTCTACAGAACTCTACCTTGGTGACCTCGTATGTCGATGAACACAAGAACAGTCGTCGCCGAGCACTTGTGAAATTCTCGATTCAGTTCGATCGATCTCCTCATCCTCTCCTCCGACGACGCCGCCAGGCTGCTCCTCGTCCTCGTCGCCGCCGAGCCCTCCGGACCACGTCGTCACCTCCCTGAGCCCGCGCCGTCCTCGTCGCCGGCATCCCTGAGCCCGCCGCCCTCGTCCCCGTCGCCGCGTGCCTCCCCGAGCCCGCCTCCTTGTCCCCGTCACCGCGTGCCGCCCCGAGGCTGTCGTCCCCGTCACCGCGTGCCGCCCCGAGCCCGCCGTCCTCGTCGCCGGACTCCAGCCGTCGCAGCCCCCTCAAAGTGAGCCCCCCTCTCGAGTGCCACTCTTGCGCCCGAGCGCCCCTTGCTCCGCCCCTGCTCCATGGTCGCCGCTGGCCCTGATGCATTGAAGAGCAGAAGGAGAGGAGAAGTAGAGGAGAGGAGAAGTGGAGCAGCAGCAACGCACTGTCCACTTTTCTGAATTTTTTGGAATTTCTGAATTTTTTTGTCCATATAGAAGGTGTTTGATGAAATGCTAGATGGCTTTGGGCATTTTTGGAATTTTTAAAAAAAATTGTGGTGAGGTACTGATGCAAGACAAAGGCGATGGCAAAATTTCAGAATTTTTGGAGAGGTTTAGAATAGGTTTTCAACAAGTTATTTGAATCCGATTCAAATTTCATTTGAATGAAATTTGAAAATTTTGAACCATGGATCAGAAGGTTTTTGGTGAAACGGATTGTGGGTACTGTCATGAAGTTGGAGTAATTTTTCTGGTTGTATAAGAGTTAGGAAAATTTAGTATATGCTAAATATGTCAAAAATGTTTTTTTCCTATGATGTTTTTTTCATATATGTATTCATTTTTTTATTTAGGTTGTTAATTAGTAGATATCGATTTTAGGTTAGTGTAGAGGAAAAAGTAAAATAAGGAAAAGGAAGAAAAGAGAAAGAAGGAAGAAGAAGAAGAAGAAAAGGAAGGAGTGGAAAAAGGAAAATAAGAAGAGGAAGACTTCTTTTTTTTCTTCGATCTTCTCCTCTATTCCTTTCTTCTTCTCCTCTATTTTCTTCTTCGATCTTTTTTCCTCTTCTTACATGAGGGTGGGGGGGTCGATATACCCCCTCTCTGATAACTTCGACATGAGGGGGGGTCACCAAGGGTTCGAGGGGCGAGGGTCGGAAACTATAGGGTAGAGGTTCAAGGGTCACCGAGGGTTCGAGGGGCGAGGGTCGGGAACTAGGGTAGAGGTTCGAGGGTCACCGAGGGTTCGAGGGGCGAGGTTCGGGAACTAGGGTAGAGGTTCGAGGGTCACCGAGGGTTCGAGGGTCGTCGAGGGGTCGAGATGTTGCCTAGTGTCAAAGTATTAAAGATCCATGGCTTCATCATTAGACGGAAGTAACCGGGGCATGATGGTACGAAGTTGTGCAAAGTTGTTTTGGAACGGAGTTCCGGATAGAATAATTCGCCTTTTTGTACGAATTTCAGCAAAGGCCTTCCAAATAGGGATATTCGGAAGGCTCTTGCTGAACTTTGTACGAAAAAGTGAATTATCCTATCCGGGACTCCATTCCAAAACAACTTTGTAGACTTCGTACCATCATGCGCCTGTTACTTTCCTAGTGTCAAAATATTGAAGAAATCCATGGCTTCATCATTAGCCGGAAGTAACCAGGGCATGACGAAGTCCTCCAAAGTTATTTTGGAATGGTGTCCCGGATAGGATAATTTGCCTTTTTGTATGAATTTCAGCAAAGGCCTTCCAAATAACGATATTTGGAAGGTGTTGCTGAACTTTGTACCAAAAAGCGAATTATCTTATCTGGGACTCCGTTCCAAAATATCTTTGGAGAGCTTCGTACCATCATGCACATGTTACTTTCGCCTAATGATGAAGACATGGTTTTGTTGAATCCTTTGACACTAGGCAACCTTCCGACCCCTCGACGATCCTCTCGAACATGAGAGGAAGAACAGGATGAAAAAAGAAGAGGAAGAAGAAAAAAAAGAGGAGAAGAAAGAATAGACTTCTCCTCTATTCTTTCTTCTCCTCTTTTTTTTCTTCTTCTTCCTCTTTTTTTATCGGGAACGAGGGTCGTCGAGGGACATATAGATGTAGCGTCGTCGTTGTCGATATATACCCCCTCCCGATAGCTTCAACACGTGGGGGGGGGGTCGAGGCCACTAATTAATATATATGATTCCTTACTATGATTAGGTAGCTAGTTCTATGTTTGGCACTAATATATCCATCTGTCATGTTTGAATAATAATTGCCATGTTGTAAATATTTGTAGAAACTATGGACACCGCCCGAGACGAAGCAAAAGAAGCGTTGTTGAGGGACATAATCGCAGAAGGAAGTGATGTCGTCTCATTGTTTCTCAACAACACCGATGGTCTGGAAGGAGAGGGTGAAGAAGCTGGCTACGGTGACCTAATGCCGGTGCAAGAAGAAGAACATGAGGACGGCTCCGGTGACCCAATGCCGGTGCAAGAAGGAGACCGTGATGACGGCTCCGGTGACCGAACCGAGTCCGGGCAGGTATATATATTAGTTAAGCCTGTGCTGACTAGCTGATTGATGCATTCATTGTTTTGGTATGTACACATATTAATTAAGTCTTTGTTCTTTTTTCTAGCCCTCCGGATCGAGCACAACTTCGGTAAAGAGATGAGGCCCGAAGAAAAAGTTGAGCTCGGATGAAAAGTTTGAGATCATAGCAATCGCGCCCGACGGCCAACCGATTGAACCCCTCCGGACAAAGAACGCATTTGTTGCTCAGTGCGGGGTTCTGGTTAGGGACAAGATCCCGATAAGCATCCAGCAATGGTTTAAGCCGGCTACAGAAGATCCTGAGGTGTCTTATGTCAATGATATGCAGAAAAATGATCTTTGGACTGAGCTGAAGTCAAATTTCACCCTACCGCCAGAGGATAACCCAGAGAACCCAGTTAAAGAGCGATTAATCAAGTCTTTTGCTCTTAAGAGGATGGCAGAACTATTCAGGAGGTGGAAGAAAGAGCTGAATAAGTTTGTCAAAAATAATGAGACACCAGAATTCAAGGGCAGATATGAGAAGATCAGAGATCACTGGCCCGCATTTGTGGCCCACAAGACATCGGAAAAGAGTAAGAAGATGTTGGCGACAAACAAGCAAAATGTTGCGAAGAAGATGCTTCACCATCGCACGGGGTCAGGTGGCTACCTCATAGCCCGGCCTAAGTGGGCCAAGACTGAGAATGATCTGGTTGATAAAGGGATCGAAGCAGAGACAATTAGCTGGCCAGACCGTTGCCGGACTTGGTTCTTCGGGGCTGGCGGAACCTTGGACCCTGTAACAGGAAAGTGCATTTGGACGAACGATCAAATGGACATACCAGTCAGGAAGCTTAAGCAGTATATCGAAGCAGCGCAGTAAGGGAAGTTCTTTCCAGACAGAGAGAACGACGAGCTCACAATGGCCCTCGGGAATCCTGAGCACCCTGGACGGACACGAGGCACGCCAGGCTCCATTCCATGGAAGGTTGGGTTTCCGGACGCAGGCGGTTACAAATCCCATGAGAGGAGGAAAAAAAGTGCAGCAGACCCAAATGCAGGCGCTGCAAGCAAGGGTAGACGTGATAGAGGAACGAGAAGCAAATCGCAACAAACGTACTGCCGAAGCCTCCCCTGAAGCTTGTTGGAAATATGCCCTAGAGGCAATAATAAATTGGTTATTATTATATTTCCTTGTTCATGATAATCATTTATTATCCATGCTATAATTGTATTGATAGGAAACTCAGATACATGTGTGGATACATAGACAACACCATGTCCCTAGTGAGCCTCTAGTTGACTAGCTCGTTGATCAATAGATGGTTACGGTTTCCTGACCATGGACATTGGATGTCGTTGATAACGGGATCACATCATTAGGAGAATGATGTGATGGACAAGACCTAATCCTAAGCATAGCACTAGATCGTGTAGTTCATATGCTATAGCTTTTCTAATGTCAAGTATCATTTCCTTAGACCATGAGATTGTGCAACTCCCGGATACCGTAGGAAATGCTTTGGGTGTGCACAAACGTCACAACGTAACTGGGTGGCTATAAAGGTGCACTCAGGTATCTCCGAAAGTGTCTGTTGGGTTGGCACGAATCGAGACTGGGATTTGTCACTCCGTGTAAACGGAGAGGTATCTCTGGGCCCACTCGGTAGGACATCATCATATGCGCAATGTGACCAAGGAGTTGATCACGGGATGATGTGTTACGGAACGAGTAAAGAGACTTGCCGATAACGAGATTGAACAAGGTAACGGTATACCGACGATCGAATCTCGGGCAAGTACAATACCGCTAGACAAAGGGAATTGTATACGGGATTGATTAAGTCCTTGACATCGTGGTTCATCCGATGAGATCATCGTGGAACATGTGGGAGCCAATCATGGGTATCCAGATCCCGCTGTTGGTTATTGACCGGAGAACGTCTCGGTCATGTCTGCATGTCTCCCGAACCCGTAGGGTCTACACACTTAAGGTTCGGTGACGCTAGGGTTATTAGAGATATTAGTATGCGGTAACCCGAATGTTGTTCGGAGTCCCGGATGAGATCCCGGACATCAGAGGAGTTCCGGAATGGTCCGGAGGTAAAGAATTATATATAGGAAGTGCTATTTCGGCCATCGGGACAAGTTTCGGGGTCACCGGTATTGTACCGGGACCACCGGAAGGGTCCCGGGGGTCCATCGGGTGGGGCCACCTGCCCCGGGGGGCCACATGGGCTGTAGGGGGTGTGCCTTGGCCTATATGGGCCAAGGGCACCAGCCCCAAGAGGCCCATGCGCCAAGAGAGAAAAAAGGGGAGAGTCCTAAAGGGGAAGGCACCTCCGAGGTGCCTTGGGGAGGATGGACTCCTCCCCACCCTTGGCCGCACCCTTCCTTGGAGGAAGGGGCAAGGGCTGCGCCTCCCCCTCTCCCTTGGCCCTATATATAGTGGGGAAAAAGGAGGAGCAAACCAATCTAAGGCCTGGCGCCTCCCTCTCCCTCCCGTGACACATCTACCTCCTCCCGCAGCGCTTAGCGAAGCCCTGTTGGAATCCCGCTACTTCCACCACGCCGTCGTGCTGCTGGATCTCCATCAACCTCTCCCTCCTCCTTGCTGGATCAAGGCATGGGAGACGTCTCCCTTCCGTGCGTGTGTTGAACGCGGAGGTGCCGTCCGTTCGGCGCTAGGATCATCGGTGATTTGAATCACGACGAGTACGACTTCATCAACCCCGTTCACTTGAACGCTTCCGCTTAGCGATCTACAAGGGTATGTAGATGCACTCTCCTTCCCCTCGTTGCTAGTCTCTCCATAGATAGATCTTGGTGACACGTAGGAAAATTTTGAATTTATGCTACGTTCCCCAACAGTGGCATCATGAGCTAGGTCTATTGCGTAGATTCTATGCACGAGTAGAACACAAAGTAGTTGTGGGCGTTGATTTTGTTCAATATGCTTGCCGTTACTAGTCTTATCTTGATTCGGCGGCATCGTGGGATGAAGCGGCCCGGACCAACCTTACACGTACTCTTACGTGAGACCGGTTCCACCGACAAACATGCACTAGTTGCATAAGGTGGCTAGCGGGTGTCTGTCTCTCCTACTTTAGTCGGATCGGATTCGATGAAAAGGGTCCTTATGAAGGGTAAATAGCAATTGGCATATCACGTTGTGGTTTTGCCTAGGTAAGAAACGTTCTTGCTAGAAACCCATAGCAGCCACGTAAAACATGCAAACAACAATTAGAGGACGTCTAACTTGTTTTTGCAGGGTATGCTATGTGATGTGATATGGCCAAAAGGATGTGATGAATGATATATGTAATGTATGAGATTGATCATGTTCTTGTAATAGATGATCATGGAGCCCCAAGATGGAGATCAAAGGAGCTACATGATATTGGCCATATCATGTCACTATTTGATTGCATATGATGTTTATCATGTTATGCATCTTGTTTACTTAGTACGACGGTAGTAAATAAGATGATCCCTCATTAAAATTTCAAGAAGTGTTCTCCCCTAACTGTGCACCGTTGCTACAGTTCGTCGCTTCGAAGCATCACGTGTTAATCGGGTGTGATAGATCCTTTCGTTCACATACAACGGGTGTAAGCAAGATTTACACATGCAAAAACACTTAGGGTTAACTTGACGAGCCTAGCATGTGAAGACATTGCCTCGGAACACAGAGACCGAAAGGTCGAGCATGAGTCGTATAGAAGATACGATCAACATGAAGATGTTCACCGATGTTGACTAGTCCGTCTCACGTGTTAATCGGACACGGCCTAGCTCACTCGGATCATGTAATCACTTAGATGACTAGAGGGATGTCTATCTGAGTGGGAGTTCATAAGATGAACTTAATTATCCTGAACATAGTCAAAAGGATTTTGCAAATTATGTCATATCTCATGCTTTAGTTCTACTGTTTAATTATGTTCCTAGAGAAAATTTAGTTGAAATTTGATAGTAGCAATTATGCGGACTAGGTCCGTAAACTGAGGATTGTCCTCATTGCTTCATAGAAGGCTGATGTCCTTAATGCACCGCTCAGTGTGCTGAACCTCGAACGTTGTCTGTGGATGTTGCGAACATCTGACATACACGTTTTGATAACTACGTGATAGTTCAGTTAAACGGTTTAGAGTTGAGGCACCAAAGACGTTTTGAAACGTCACGAAACATATGAAATGTTTTGAGGGCTGAAATTGGAATTTCAGGCTCATGCCCACGTCAAGAGGTATAAGACCTCCGACGATTTTCTTAACCTGCAAACTAAGGAGAAAAGCTCAATTGTTGAGCTTGTGCTCAGATTGTCTGAGTACAACAATCATTTGAATCAAGTGGGAGTTGATCTTCCAGATGAGATAGTGATGGTTCTCCGAAGTCATTACCACCAAGCTGCTAGAGCTTCGTGATGAACTATAATATATCGAGGACATATATGATGATCCTTGAGATATTCGCGATGTTTGACACCGCAAAAGTAGAAATCAAGAAGGAGCATCAATTGTTGATGGTTGGTGAAACCACTAGTTTCAAGGAGGGCAAGGGCACGAAGGGATACTTCATGAAACGGCAATTCAGCTGCTGCTCTAGTGAAGAAACCCAAGGTTGAACCCAAACCCGAGACTAAGTGCTTCTGTAATAAGGGGAACAGCCACTGGAGCATAATTACCCTAGATACTTGGTAGATAAGAAGGCTGGCAAGGTCGATAGAAGTATATTGGATATACATTGTGTTGATGTGTACTTTACTAGTACTCCTAGTAGCACCAGGGTATTAGATACCGGTTCGGTTGCTAAGTGTTAGTAACTCGAAATAAAAGCTACGGAATAAACGGAGACTAGCTAAAGGTGAGCTGACGATATGTGTTGGAAGTATTTCCAATGTTGATATGATAAAGCATCGCACGCTCCCTCTACCATCGAGATTGGTGTTAAACCTAAATAATTGTTATTTGGTGTTTGCGTTGAGCATAGACATGATTGGATTATGTCTACCGCAATACGGTTATTCATTTAAGGAGAATAATGGTTACTCTGTTTATTTGAGTAATACCTTCAATGGTCTTGCACCTATGATGAATGGTTTATTGAATCTCGATCGTAGTGACACACATGTTCATGCCAAAAGATATAAGATAGTACCACCTACTTGTGGCACTGCCACTTAAGTCATATCGGTATAAAACGCATGAAGAAGCTCCATGTTGATGGATCTTTGGACTCACTCGTTTTTGAAAGGTTTGAGACATGCGAACCATGTCTATTGGTGTATATGCATGAAGAAACTCCATGCAAATGGACCGTTTGGACTCACTTGATTTTGAATCACTTGAGACATGCAAATCATACCACATGGGCAAGATGACTGAAAGCCTCGTTTTCGGTAAAATGGAACTAGAAAGCAACCTGTTGGAAGTAATACATTTTGATGTGTGCAGTCCAATGAGTGCTGAGGCATGTAGTGGATATCGTTATGTTCTTACTTCACAGATGATTTGAGTAGATGTTGAGTATATTTACTTGATGAATCACGAGTCTGAATTATTGAAAGGTTCAAGTAATTTCAGGGTGAAGTTGAAAGATCGTCGTGACAAGAGGATAAAATATCTATGATATGATCATAGAGATGAATATCTGAATTACGAGTTTGGCACAGAATTAAGACATTGTGGAAATTGTTTCACAACTGATACAGCCTGGAACACCATAGTGTGATGGTGTGTCCGAACATCATAACTGCACCCTATTGGATATGATGCATACCATGATGTCTCTTATCAAATTACCACAATAGTTTATGGGTTAGGCATTAGAGACAACCACATTCACTTTAAATAGGGCACCACATAATTCCGATGAGATGACACCGTATGAACTATGGTTTAGAGAAACCTAAGCTGTCATTTCTTAAAAGTTTGGGGCTGCGACGCTTATGTGAAAAGTTTCAGGCTGATAAGCTCGAACCCAAAGCGGATAAATGCATCTTCATAGGATAACCCAAAACAGTTGGGTATACCTCCTGTCTCAGATCCGAAAGCAATAAGGGATTGTTTCTTGAATCGGGTCCTTTCTCGAGGAAAAGTTTCTCTCGAAAGAATTGAGTGGGAGGATGGTGGAGACTTGATGAGGTTATTAAACCGTTACTTCAACTAGTGTATAGCAGGGCACAAAGAGTTGTTCCTGTGGCACCTACACCAATTGAAGTGGAAGCTTATGATATTGATCATGAGACTTAGGATCAAGTCACTCCCAAACCTCGTAGGATGACAAGGATGCGTACTACTTCAGAGTGGTACGTAATCCTGTCTTGGAAGTCATGTTGCTAGACAACAACGAACCTACGAGCTATGGAGAAGCGATGGTGGGCCCGGATTCCGATAAATGGCTTGAGGCCATATAATCCGAGAGAGGATCCATGTATGAAAACAAAGTGTAGACTTTGGAAGAACTACTTGATGGTCGTAAGGCTGTTGAGTGTAGATGGATTTTAAAAGGAAGACGGACAATGATGGTAAATGGCACCATTAAGAAAGCTCGACTTGTCGTTAAGATGTTTTCCGACAAGTTCAAGGAGTTGACTACGGTGAGACTTTCTCGCTCGTAGCAATGCTAAGAGTCTGTTGGAATTATATTAGCGATTACTGCATTATTTATGAAATCTTGCAGATAGGATGTCAAAACATTGTTTCCTCGACGATTTTCTTGAGGAAAGGTTGTATGTGATACAACCGGAAGGTTTTGTCAATCCTGAAAGATGCTAATAAGTATGCAAAGCTCCAGCAATCCTTCTGAGGACTGGAGTAAGCATCTCGGAGTTGGAATGTATGCTTTGATGAGATGATCAAAGATTTTGGGTGTATACAAAGTTTATGAGAAACTGGTATTTCCAAAGAAGTGAGTGGGAGCACTATAGAATTTCTGATGAATATATGTTGTTGATCGGAAATGACGTAGAATTTCTGGGAAGCATATAGGGTTATTTGGAAAGTGTTTTTCAATGGAAAGCCTGGATTAAGCTACTTGAGCATTGAGCATCAAGATCTATAAGGATAGATCAAAACGCTTAATGGTACTTTCAAATGAGCACATACCTTGACATGATCTTGAAGGTGTTCAAGATGGATCAGTCAAAGAAGGAGTTCTTGCCTGAGTTATAAGGTATGAAGTTAAGACTTAAAGCTCGACCACGGCAGAATAGAGAGAAAGGACGAAGGTCGTCCCCTGTGCTTAAGACATAGGCTCTACAGTATGCTATGCTGTGTACCGCACCTGAAGTGTGCCTTGCCATGAGTCAGTCAAGGGGTACAAGAGTGATCCAAGAATGGATCACAGGACAGCGGTCAAAGTTATCCTTAGTAACTGGTAGACTAAGGAATTTTTCTCGATTATGGAGGTGGTAAAAGAGTTCGTCGTAAAGGGTTACGTCGATGCAAGATTAACACCTATCCGGATAGCTCTGAGTAGAGATGCCGGATACGGATAATGGAGCAACAATTTAGAATAGCTCCAAGTAGAACAGTTATTTGGATTAGCTCCAAATAGAACGTGGTAGCTACATCTAGGAGATGACATAGAGATTTGTAAAGCACACACGGATCTGAAAGGTTCAGACCCATTGACTAAAACCTCTCTCACAAGCAACATGATCAAACCTAGAACTCATTGAGTGTTAATCACATAGTGATGTGAACTAGACTACTGACTCTAGTAAACTCTTGGGTGTTAGTCACATGGCGATGTGACCTGTGAATGTTAATCACATTGCGATGTGAACTAGATTATTGACTCTAGTGCAAGTGGGAGACTATTGGAAATATGCCCTAGAGGCAATAATAAATTGGTTATTATTATATTTCCTTGTTCATGATAATCGTTTATTATCCATGCTATAATTGTATTGATAGGAAACTCAGATACATGTGTGGATACATAGACAACACCATGTCCCTAGTGAAGCCTCTAGTTGACTAGCTCGTTGATCAATAGATGGTTACGGTTTCCTGACCATGGACATTGGATGTCGTTGATAACGGGATCACATCATTAGGAGAATGATGTGATGGACAAGACCCAATCCTAAGCCTAGCACAGATCGTGTAGTTCGTATGCTATAGCTTTTCTAATGTCAAGTATCATTTCCTTAGACCATGAGATTGTGCAACTCCCGGATACCGTAGGAATGCTTTGGGTGTATCAAACGTCACAACGTAACTGGGTGACTATAAAGGTGCATTACAGGTATCTCTGAAAGTGTCTGTTGGGTTGGCACGAATCGAGACTGGGATTTGTCACTCCGTGTAAACGGAGAGGTATCTCTGGGCCCACTCGGTAGGACATCATCATATGCGCAATGTGACCAAGGAGTTGATCACGGGATGATGTGTTACGGAACGAGTAAAGAGACTTGCCGATAACGAGATTGAACAAGGTATTGGATACCGACGATCGAATCTCGGGCAAGTAACATACCGATAGACAAAGGGAATTGTATACGGGATTGATTAAGTCCTTGACATCATGGTTCATCCGATGAGATCATCGTGGAACATGTGGGAGCCATCATGGGTATCCAGATCCCGCTGTTGGTTATTGACCGGAGAACGTCTCGGTCATGTCTGCATGTCTCCCGAACCCGTAGGGTCTACACACTTAAGGTTCGGTGACGCTAGGGTTATAGAGATATTAGTATGCGGTAACCCGAAAGTTGTTCGGAGTCCCGGATGAGATCCCGGACGTCACGAGGAGTTCCGGAATGGTCCGGAGGTAAAGAATTATATATAGGAAGTGCTATTTCGGCCATCGGGACAAGTTTCGGGGTCATCGGTATTGTACCGGGACCACCGGAAGGGTCCCGAGGGTCCACCGGGTGGGCCCACCTGCCCCGGGGGCCACATGGGCTGTAGGGGGTGTGCCTTGGCCTATATGGGCCAAGGGCACCAGCCCCAAGAGGCCCATGCGCCAAGAGAGAAAAAAAAGGGGAGAGTCCTAAAGGGGAAGGCACCTCCGAGGTGCCTTGGGGAGGATGGACTCCTCCCCACCCTTGGCCGCACCCTTCCTTGGAGGAAGGGGAAAGGGCTGCGCCTCCCCCTCTCCCTTGGCCCTATATATAGTGGGGAAAAAGGAGGAGCAAACCAATCTAAGGCCTGGCGCCTCCCTCTCCCTCCCGTGACACATCTACCTCCTCCCGCAGCGCTTAGCGAAGCCCTGTTGGAATCCCGCTACTTCCACCACGCCGTCGTGCTGCTGGATCTCCATCAACCTCTCCCTCCTCCTTGCTGGATCAAGGCATGGGAGACGTCTCCCTTCCGTACGTGTGTTGAACGCAGAGGTGCCGTCCGTTCGGCGCTAGGATCATCGGTGATTTGAATCACGACGAGTACGACTTCATCAACCCCGTTCACTTGAACGCTTCCGCTTAGCGATCTACAAGGGTATGTAGATGCACTCTCCTTCCCCTCGTTGCTAGTCTCTCCATAGATAGATCTTGGTGACACGTAGGAAAATTTTGAGTTTATGCTACGTTCCCCAACAAAGCTACCCCGCCATCTCAGCGCAGAAGCAGCGTGGCTTCCACCGAGCTGCTTCAGCCGGAGCATGCCTTGATGGATCCTGCCAGCTATCCCGTGGATGCTATCACGGAGTCTCAAAATTGCCACCTTATGACGCAATGGATGAATTTGAAGGTCAAGGCGGCTGTTGGCTCTGTTTATCCTACTGAACCCGGCGCAACTTTTCACTGCCGGCCAATTCCAGAAGGATATGCTAGGGTGATGGTGGATGAAATAACGGAGGGATTTGAGGACCTCCAGCTTGACCACCCTACTGGTGAAGGGGAGACTCGGCTAGGGTCTGCTCTGAAGACTCCATGCCTATGGCGGAAGGAGCTCATCAACCTTCCGAACTGGACGCCTCCGCCTCCTCCTCCTCCTCCGGCGAGTCAGGGCACTCCGCCTCCTCCACCGCCTCCTCCTCCGGCGAGTGACGATCAAGGCCCTCGGCCGGCTCCTTCTCCGGCGCGTGGCGGCACTCCGCCTCCTTCTCCGCCTGCGCCGACGCGCCCGAGCAGCCAGCCTCCTCCTTCTCTGCCTCGTCAGCAAGGGCGGAAGAGACCTGCCGCCGCTCCAGCTGCTCCGGCGCATCGTAGTCCTTCTCCTCCGCCTCGTAAGCAAGTAAAGAAGACAACCGCTCCGTCTGCTCGGTCGGCGTCTAGCAGTACAACCAGAGGCGGGAGGACATACAGATTCGGTCCTTCTCTGAAGACTCCACAGAAGTTACCATATGAGAGGACCCCGGAGGAGAACGCCGAGATCGCGCGAACTGAAGTGGATGACTGGTTTCAAGGGTTGAGAGCAAAGAGACATCCACCTCCGGAGGAGAAGGTAGATCCGGTGGAAGTGAAGCGCACTCTGGCTGCCCTGGCAAAACCACCCAAGTCTCCGCCGAAAGGCAACTATGAGCGCATTATTGCAAAGACATGGGCCGAAGCGGAGCGGTCGGGAAGTACAGTCAGTGATCAAAGGCTGAAAGAACGACGAGCAGCTGGGAAACAAATTGCCCAGCTCGGCGAACAAGCGAAGCAATCGTGCCCCCCCTCAAGGTGCCTAGCGACATCGTCGATCCGAGGATGGTGCCCGGTTATGGCAATGTTGACGATTACCTTCCCGACGATGTACATTATGATCCCATGGAGGTGCATATACACAGATACGAGTACGGGAAGCCTCTCGTCAAAGATGAAAAATCTTTAACAACGATGATGCGAAGATTACATGATTGGTACTTGAAAATCTGCAGAGAGTCTGGGGGGAGGAGTACTTTGTATGCGAGAGTTAAACCGGAGCATGACCTTGTTGGAATTGAATTGTTGCCTATTCCATTTGAGGAGTTCTATCAGTTTTTCAATCAATTGGCCCTCGATAAAACAACGATCACCTGCTACTGTCTGTAAGTACTACTACTTCTGTCATTAAGTCTCTCTATATAGCTCATCTCTTTCATTGCATGTATTTATAATTATCCTCACTATATTATGCAGAATGAAGATCGCCGAATTGAAGAAAAGACAAATCGGTGATATTGGGTTCGTTAACACATATCTCATAGATGCAACTGAGGTTCAACATCATCCCAGAGATACCGAGGCCAACTTGCTACGATCATTCAAAAAAATGAAAACAAAGATATAATACTCTTTCCTTACAACTTTAAGTGAGTGTTACTGTCTTGTGCATATTCGGTTTCCCTTATATATTAGTCCAGGTTATAGTAATGTAATTGATGAGTTATGCATGCGTGTGCAGTTTCCACTATATTCTCCTAGAGATTAGGCTTGAGCAGGGAGTAGTAACCGTCTTGGACTCTAAATGAAAAGATCCCCAGGAGTATGCGGACATGACTGAAATCCTCAAGAAGTAAGTTAAATCGATCATTATCCACCATATCAGCAACTTTGTTCATTTCCTGATATCAAGTAATTGTTTTCTTTGTCCGGCAGGGTTTGGAGAAAATTCACCAGAAAAGTTCCGGGACTGCCGAAGGAGCTAGAATTTAGACACCCGAAAGTAAGTACTATAGTAGCATGTTCCGCGCATCTCCTAGTGATTCAAGCGCTAGTTTCATCAATACCATTTAGCATTCTTGCTTATCAGTTTGATTGACCTCTATTTCTTGTAAAGTGGTTGTGGCAGGAAAAAGGGAATGATTTCTGTGGATACTACGTCTGCGAGTCCATCCGCCACACGACCTGTGAGCGGGGCAGGTACTCTGACGAACAATATGAAGTACGTAAATAACAACATTCACAATTTTATTTTATTACCATCATTTGTATTGAGTTTCATTCATTCATATATATATGTATTGACCCCCTTCTTCAAATTAGATGTTTCGGAAGCGGGATGAACTCCTAGCACCAGCTCGCATGCGAGCAATTCAAGAGGAATTGGCGGCATTCTTTCTTGACCAAGTGATCGCTGAAGACGGAGAATACTATGTGGACCATGAGTCCGTATGATTATATTTGTAAGAGATAATTATTGTATATATGTAGCCGGTAGTGTCGGATAGATATACGAGAACTTGTTGTTCGACCAATCTCTCGGAGAAGGAGAGGTGGTCGATATCACTTCTCTCTATATGCATATATGTTCATGACGATCTTCTATTTCCTTCGTTTGCTTACTAGCTAACTAGCGTGTCTAGTCCTCTCTATACGTATGTATAGTACGTAGCGTCGACCAAGCACGGACATAAGAGAGGACACTTCTCTCTATTAATTATAGCTAGCTAACACAATATATGAAACACCTAAATTAACCCCCCAAAACCCCCAAACCCCCCCCCTCCAAAAAAAAAAAAACCCCACCCCAAAAAAATGCTGACGCATGGATGCCTATTGGTCCCGGTTGGTGCCACCAACCGGGACCAAAGGGTCTCCTGCCTGGGCTTTGCGCACTGTCCACGTGGAGGCCCATCAGTCCCGGTTCTGGATTGAACCGGGACTAAAGGTACAGGGCATTAGTACCGACACTTTAGTCCCGGTTCAGGAACCGGGACTAAAGGCCCTTACGAACCGGGACTATAGGCCCTTTTTCTACCAGTGTAGGTCGGCCCCAAGCTGCATTCAAAATGATGCTAGTCGTGACATCACATTTAGACTACCCACAATGGGGAATAATTTGGACTAGTAACATGCATATGTTACTAGTCTATATTATTACCACTATAGTAGAGAGTAACATATGTGTGGTGTCATACAATACTTCATTTATTAGGTTATAGATTCATCTTGTCTTGAAATATGTGTTGTTACCCATAGTAGGCGTAACTAGCTATATTACTCAACTCATTTATCTTCTTATTAAATCATTGACACATAAGCAAATTTGCTGAGTTGGACATGATGTTTGTCCTAGAGGCGTCAAACGAGAAGGTGCATGATACATCTCCATCGTATCTACTTTTCCAAACACTTTTGCCCTTATTTTGGACTCTAACTTGCATGATTTGAATGGAACTAACCCAGACTAACGATGTTTTCAGCAGAATTGCCATGGTGTTATTTTTGTGTAGAAATAAAAGTTTTCAGAATGACCTGAAAATCAACGAAGAATATTTTTGGAATATATAAAAAATACTGGCAAAAGAATCAAAGCCAGGGGGCCCACACCCTGTCCATGAGGGTGAGGGCACGCCTACCCCCCTGGGCGCGCCCCCTGCCTCGTGGGCCCCCTGGTGCTCCACCGACCTCAACTCCAACTCTATATATTCACGTTCGGGGAGAAAAAAAATCAGGGAGAAGGATTCATCACGTTTTACGATACGGAGCCGCCGCCAAGCCCTAATCTCTCTCGGGAGGGCTGATCTGGAGTCCGTTCGGGGCTCCGGAGAGGGGAATTCGTCGCCATCGTCATCATCAACCTTCCTCCATTACCAATTTCATGATGCTCACTGTTGTGCGTGAGTAATTCCATCATAGGCTTGCTGGACGGTGATGGGTTGGATGAGATTTATCATGTAATCGAGTTAGTTTTGTTAGGGTTTGATCCTTAGTATCCATTATGTTCTGAAATTGATGTTGCTATGACTTTGCTATGCTTAATGCTTGTCACTAGGGCCCGAGTGCCATGATTTCATATCTGAACCTATTATGTTTCGATGAATATATGTGAGTTCTTGATCCTATTTTGTAAGTCAATAGTCACCTATTATGTGTGACGATCCGTTAACCCCGAAGTGACAATAATTGGGATACTTACCGGTGATGACCGTAGTTTGAGGAGTTCATGTATTCACTGAGTGTTAATGCTTTGGTCCGGTACTCTATTAAAAGGAGGCCTTAATATCCCTTAGTTTCCAATAGGACCCCGCTGCCACGGGAGGGTAGGACAAAAGATGTCATGCAAGTTCTTTTCCATAAGCACGTATGACTATATTCGGAATACATGCCTACATTACATTGATGAACTGGAGCTAGTTTCGTGTCACCCTATGTTATAACTGTTGCATGAGGAATCGCATCCGACATAATTATCCATCACTGATCCATTGCCTACGAGCTTTTCATATATTGATCTTTGCTTAGTTACCTTTTTGTTGCCACTGTTACGCTTGCTATAAAACTGCTACTGTTAACTTTGCCACCGTTACCGTTACTTCCATACTACTTTGCTACTAAATACTTTGCTGCAGATATTAAGTGTTCCAGGTGCGGTTGAATTGACAACCCAACTGTTAATACTTGAGAATATTCTTTGGCTCCCCTTGTGTCGAATCAATAAATTTGGGTTGAATACTCTACCCTCTAAAACTGTTGTGATCTCCTATACTCGTGGGTTATCAAGACTATTTTCTGGCGCCGTTGTCAGGGAGCATAGCTCTATTCTTTGACTCACTTGGGATTTATATCTGTTGATCACTATGAAGAACTTGAAAGATGAAAGAACCAATATTTTTCCCTCAACTACGAGGGGAGGTAAGGAACTGCCATCTAGCTCTGCACTTGATTCACCTTCTGTTTTGAGTAAACTTGCGACACCTACACCTGCTATTTATTCTGATATGTCGCATGTTATTAATGATGCCACTTCTGCTTTGCATGATACTTATGATGAATCTACTTCTATGCTTGATAATACTGTGCCATTAGGTGAATTTCTTGATGAACAACTTGTTAGGGCTAGAGAGAATGAAATTATTGAAACTGATAATATTGATGAAAGTGATGATGAAGATTCTCCCCCTAGATATGAATTGCCTGTTGCGCCTGAGGGTTATGTTATGGATGAAGAAACTGCTAGAGACTTCTTAGCTTGCAATGATAGATATGATCTTAAGAAACTGTTAGCTAGGCTGAAAGGAAAATATTTTAATGCTAGAATGAAATATGACCTCGCTTTTTCTACTTCACCTATCGGTATTTATGATAAGGATTATGATTTCTCTATCGATCCTGAGTTAATTACTTTGGTTGAATCTGATCCTTTTTATGGCTGTGAATCTGAAACTGTTGTGGCACATCTTACTAAATTAAATGATATAGCCACCCTATTCACTAATGATGAGAAAACTCGCTATTACTTTATTCTTAAGTTGTTTCCGTTCTTATTAAAGGGTGATGCTAAAACATGGTTTAATTCTCTTGATCCTGGTTGTGTGTGTAGTCCCCAGGATATGATTTATTACTTCTCTGCTAAATATTTCCCCACTCATAAGAAACAAGCTGCTCTAAGGGAAATATATAATTTTGTGCAAATTGAAGAAGAGAGTCTCCCACAAGCTTGGGGGAGGCTTCTACGATTACTTAATGCTTTGCCTGATCATCCTCTCAAGAAAAATGAAATACTTGATATCTTTTATAATGAACTAACTGATGCTTCCAAAGACCATCTGGATAGTTGTGCTGGTTGTGTTTTCAGGAAAAGAATTGTTGATCAAGCTGAATTGCTATTGAATAATATGTTGAGTAATGAAAATGATTGGACACTTCCTGAACCAACTCCTAAACCAACTCTAAAGAAAATGGGTATTCTATTTCTCAGTCCTGAAGATATGCAAGAGGCAAAGAAATCTATGAAAGACAAAGGTATTGAAGCTGAAGATGTTAAGAATTTACCACCTATTGAAGAAATACATGGTCTTGATAACCCGACACGGGTAGTAAAGGTAAATTCTCTCTATAGATTTGATGAAGGTGATATTCCTCGTTATAAGTCTGCTAGCCAATGCTTAGATGAGTCTGATAATTTTATTGTTAAACAAGAAAACTTCAATGCTCATGTTGGTAGACAATTGAAACGTGCTACCTCTTGAGCACTGCGTTGGTTTTCCCTTGAAGAGGAAAGGGTGATGCAGCAAAGTAGCATAAGTATTTCCCTCAGTTTTTGAGAACCAAGGTATCAATCCAGTAGGAGACTACACGCAAGTCCCTCGTACCTGCACAAACAAATAAGAACCTTGCAACCAACGCGATAAAGGGGTTGTCAATCCCTTCACGGTCACTTACGAGAGTGAGATCTGATAGAGATAATAATAAGATAAATATTTTTGGTATTTTTATGCTATAGATTGGAATATAAAGATTGCAAAATAAACGGCGCCAGAAATAGCTAGTTGACGGGAGATTAATATAATGGAGAATAGACCCGGGGGCCATAGGTTTCACTAGTGGCTTCTCTCAAGATAGCATAAGTATTACGGTGGGTGAACAAATTACTGTCGAGCAATTGATAGAAAAGTGCATAATTATGAGAATATCTAGGCATGATCATGTATATAGGCATCACGTCCGCGACAAGTAGACCGAAACGATTCTGCATCTACTACTATTAGTCCACACATCGACCGCTATCCAGCATGCATCTAGAGTATTAAGTTCATAAGAACAGAGTAACGCATTAGGCAAGATGACATGATGTAGAGGGATAAACTCAAGCAATATGATATAAACCTCGTCTTTTTATCCTCGATGGCAACAATACAATACGTGCCTTACTGCCCCTGCTGTCACTGAAAAAGGACACCGCAAGATTGAACCCAAAGCTAAGCACTTCTCCCATTGCAAGAAAGATCAATCTAGTAGGGCAAACCCAACTGAAATTCGAAGAGACTTGCATAGATAACCAATCATACATAAAAGAATTCAGAGAAGAATCAAATATTGTTCATAGATAAACTTGATCATAAACCCACAATTCATCGGATCTCGACAAACACACCGAAAAAGAGTTACATCAAATAGATCTCCAAGAAGATCGAGGAGAACATTGTATTGAGATCCAAAGAGAGAGAGAAGAAGCCATCTAGCTAGTAACTATGGATCCGAAGGTCTGTGGTAAACTACTCACACATCATCGGAGAGGCTATGGTGTTGATATAGAAGCCCTCCGTGATCAATTCCCCCTCCGGCGGAGCTCCGAAAAAGGCCCCAAGATGGGATCTCTTGGGTACAGAAGGTTGCGGCGGTGGAAATAGGGTTTCGTGGTGCTCCTGGATGTTTTCGGGGTATATGGACATATATAGGAGGAAGAAGTAGGTCGGTGGAGCCACGAGGGGGGGCAGGTGCGCCTCCCTGCCTCGTGGCCTCCTCGTTGATTTCTTGACGTCCACTCCAAGTCCTCTGGATCACGTTTGTTCCAAAAATAACTCTCCCGAAAGTTTCATTCCGTTTGGATTCCGTTTGATATTCCTTTTCTGCGAAACACTGAAATAGGAAAAAAAACAGCAATTTGCACTGGGCCTTGGGTTAGTAGGTTAGTCCCAAAAATAATATAAAAATGTATAAATAAGCCCAATAACATCCAAAACAGATAATATAATAGCATGGAACAATCAAAAATTATAGATACGTTGGAGACGTATCAAAACGCAATGCTTATATGATTGAACACTTGAGTGATTATATGTCTAGAGTTAAAGGTGAACTTAAACTTATTAGTAAACATGCTTCTATGGTTACCACTCAAGTAGAACAAGTACTTAAAGCTTAGAATGATTTGCTCAATGAATAAATAATAATAAAATGATAATGCTATTAGAGTTGTGACTAGAGGGGGTAAAATGACTCAGGAACCTTTGTATCCTGAACGCCACCGTAAGAGAATTGAGCAAGATTCTCATAGAACTAATATTGATGCACCTAGTTCTTCTAAGAAGAAGAAAAATAAAAATGATAGGACTTTGCATGCTTCTAGTGAACCTATTGTAGACACACCTGAGAATCCCAATGATATTTCTATTTCTGATGCTGAAACACAATCTGGTAATGAACATGAACCTAGTGATAATATTAATGATGATGTTCATGTTGATGCTCAACCTAGTAATAACAATGATGTAGAGATTGAACATGTTGTTGATCTTCATAACCCACAATCAAAGAATCAACGTTATGATAAGAGAGACTTTGTTGCTAGGAAGCACGGTAAAGAAAGAGAACCATGGGTTCAGAAACCCATGCCTTTTCCTCCTAAATCATCCAAGAAAAAGGATGATGAGGATTTTGAGCGCTTTCCTGAAATGATTAGACCTATCTTTTTGCGTATGCGTTTGACTGATATGCTTAAAATGAACATTTATGCTAAGTACATGAAAGATATTGTTACAAATAAAAGAAAGATATCGGAAGCTAAAACTTCCACCATGCTTGCTAATTATACTTTTAAAGGTGGAATACCAAAGAAACTAGGAGATCCCGGAGTACCAACTATACCATGCTCCATTAAAAGAAACTATGTTAAAACTGCTTTATGTGATCTCGGAGCCGGTGTTGGTGTTATGCATCTCTCCTTATATCGTATACTTGATTTGAATAAGTTGACACCTATTGAAATACCTTTGCAAATGGCTGATAAATCAACTGCTATACCTGTCGGTATTTGTGAGGATGTGCCTATTGTGGTTGCAAATGTTACTATTTTAACGGACTTTGTTATTCTTGATATTCCCGAGGACGATAGTATGTCCATTATTCTTGGAAGACCCTTTTTGAATACTACAGGGGCTGTTATTGATTGCAATAAAGGCAATGTCACTTTTCATGTTAATGGTAATGAGCATACGGTACACTTTCCGAGGAAACAACCTCAAGTCCACAGTATCAATTCTATTGGAAAAATTCCAACAATTACTATTGGAGGTTTTGAATTTCCTCTTCCAACTGTTAAGAAGAAATATGATATTCTTATTGTTGGGGACGTGCATATCCCCGTTCTAGTGTTATTCAAAATTTCTCCGGTTTCATGCGATTCAGAATGAGTTTGTTAACAAGATTTGATCAACCTTGTTAGTGGATTCCTTTTGATGAGCATGAGATGGATGAAGTTAGAAAGCACAACTCTTTGTACCCTCCTTTTACTTTCTGTTATTTAGATTAAATAAAGCAAAAAATAGTATTTTCTGTCTATTTTCTGAATTATCCTTGCAATAAAAAATACCCCAAAAATAGAAATTCTCCAAATGTCCCGAAAATGAAATATGATTTTTATAGAATATCTGGCACTGAGAACACACCAGAGGGGGCAACCACCTGGCCACGAGGGTGCAGGGCGCGCCCCTGCCTCGTGGGCCCCTCGTGGGCCCCCTCCACTTATTCTAGCACCCACACACTTCTTCTTCCTCCAGAAAATATCATCCACCAGCTCAAACCCGAGTTCTAGCTCATCTTGCTGCCATTTTCGATCTCCTTGCTCAAAGCTCCATTCACAAAACTGCTTTGGGGGATTGTTCTTCAGTATGTGACTCCTCCAATGGTCCAATAAGTTTTTTTTCTAGTGCTTTATTGATTGCAATTTTTTGCTGCTTAGGTGGCCCTGTTCTTGAGCTTGCATGTCAAATTTATTTGGTCCCAAGTAGTTTTAATGCATGATATAGTCTCTAGGCACTTATAGGAGTAGTTGCTATCAATCTTGTTGAGTTTGATTCACTTTTATTTTGAGTGACTAAAAATTTCAGAAATTTTTCAGCGGAAGAAATATGTTTAGAAAAATGTACCAAGGTGGTTCCTCAAGGAAGCAAGGACCCAGGCCCGCGATACGTGAGCCGGACTATGAACTACCAAGAGAAGCTCAAGTGCGGCCTTGTGAATGAACGTTAGAAGATTTTATGGTCCAAGCAGGAATTAAGGAGGAATTTGACGCGTATGTGCGTAATGCTGAACTTGAGGGCTTCGTGTCAGATAAGTGCCCCCAATATTATCACCTAATTGATTCCTTTGTGAGAAGGTTTAAATTTACATCATCACGCAATTCTCACACTATCCTATTTGATCTGTATGATAAATCTTATACCATGGATGATAACCCACAAGTATAGGGGATCGCAACAGTTTTCGAGGGTAGAGTATTCAACCCAAATTTATTGATTCGACACAAGGGGAGCCAAAGAATATTCTCAAGTATTAGCAGCTGAGTTGTCAATTCAACCACACCTGGATAACTTAATATCTGCAGCAAAGTATTTAGTAGCAAAGTAATATGATAGTAGTGGTAATGGTGGCAAAAGGTAACGGTAGCAAAAGTAATATTTTTGGGTTTTATAGTGATTGTAACAGTAGCAACGGAAAAGTAAATAAGCGAAGAACAATATATGGAAAGCTCGTAGGCAATGGATCGGTGATAGAGAATTATGTCGGACGCGATCGATCATGTAACAGTAATAACCTAGGGTGACATAGAACTAGCTCCAGTTCATCAATGTAATGTAGGCATGTATTCCGAATATAGTCATACGTGCTTATGGAAAAAACTTGCATGGCATATTTTGTCCTACCCTCCCGTGGCGGCGGGGTCCTATTGGAAACTAAGGGATATTAAGGCCTCCTTTTAATAGAGTACCGGACCAAAGCTTTAGCACATAGTGAATACAGGAACTCCTAAAACTACGGTCATCATCGGTAGTGGTCCCGATTATTGTCACTTCGGGGTTAACGAATCATAACACATAATAGGTGACTATAGACTTGCAAGATAGGATCAAGAACTCTCATATATTGATGAAAACATAATAGGTTTAGATCTGAAATCATTGCACTCGAGCCCTAGTGACAAGCATTAAGCATAGCAAAGAAATAGCAACATCAACTAAAGAGAAAATTCCTTATATAACACTGTTTTAAATTTTGATTCCCTATTTGACACTGGAAAACTTTTTCTTCCCTATATAACACTGCGCCTAAATTTTATGCCCTTTACGACACTTTCGTCCATTTTAAGCCTTAAAGATGTTAAATGACACCTGAAAAGACCTATTTACCCCTCATGTGGCATGTGACAAAATTTTACGTTTATGTGTGTATTCGGCCGACTCGTTTTGTGTACGTCACTGACAAGCACCGAGGACAATTCGTACAGCTGGACGCAGCCGCCGCGCGTACTGGTGCTGCTCGCACCTCTTGGCCTCCGATGCTGCTGGCCGCAAAGCTTCTTGTGCTCTAAACTGATGGCAGCTGATACGAACGATGCATAGAGATAGAGTCCCCTCGCTCAGACAGGCAGGGGTGCAGGCGCTGTGGCGGTTGGGGTTGACGTACACATCGAAGCTGGCTTTGAATTCTCACATCAAAAGCTAACTAGTTTTTTTTCAAGGAAAAAGCTAACTAGTTGATCGATTTAGCCATTGGCTAGACACGCATGTGCAGGACGCTGATGGCTGATCCCCACATGCGAGAAACACATGCACGTGAGTCATGAGTTGATGCCCACAAGAACTGGCGATGCTCGGTGCTAGTTAGCTTCCTCTACTATGTATATATCAGTGCACGTCCAGCTAGAATTGATCCACATGCCTACCTGCTTGATTCTTGATGTGTACGGAACCCATTTGCTCGAAAAGTTCTCGGGCTACCACTTGGAATAAGCGGTTAGCTATCTCAAAAACAATCAACAACTTGAAAAAAAAAGTTCTCGGGCCGGCAAGCACTCGGATACAACGCCACAAAACGAACCGGCCTGATACACATAGTATAAGCTAAAAATTTGTCACATACCATATGAAAGGGTAAATAGGTCTTTTCAGGTGTCATTTAACACCGTTAAGGCTAAAAATGGGTGAAAGTGTTATAAAAGGCATAAAATTTAGACTCGATGTTAAATAAGTAAGAAAAAGTTTTTCAGTGTCAAATAAGGCAACAAATTTTAAGACAGTGTTAAATAAGGAATTCTCTCCTAAAAGAACATAGTGGATACTAGTAGGGATCAAACTCTAACAAAACTAACTCGATTACATGATAAATCTCATCCAACCCATCACTGTCTAGCAAGCCTATGATGGAATTACTCACGCATGGCGGTGAGCATCATGAAATTGATGATGGAGGAAGGTTGATGATGACGATGGCGACGGGTTCCCCTCTCCGGAGCCCCGAACGGACTCTAGATCAGCCCTCCCAAGAGAGTTTAGGGCTTGGCGGCGGCTCCGTATCGTAAAACGTGATGAATCCTTCTTTCCGATTTTTTTCTCCCCGAAAGTGAATATATGGAGTCAAGGTTGAGATCGGTGGAGCGTCAGGGGGCCACGAGGCAGGGGGCGCCCAGGGGGTAGGGCGCGCCCCCACCCTCGTGGACATGGTGTGGGCCCCCTGACGTGTATCTTTCTTCCAGTATTTTTATATATTCCAAAATAATTCTCCGTTGATTTTTAGGTCATTCCGAGAACTTTTATTTCTGCACAAAAATAACACCATGGCAATTCTGCTGAAAACAGCGTTAGTACGGGTTAGTTCCATTCAAATCATGCAAGTTAGAGTCCAAACTAAGGGCAAAAGTGTTTGGAAAAGTAGATACAACAGATACGTATCAACTCCCCCAAGCTTAAACCTTTGCTTGTCCTCAAGCAATTTAGTTGATAAACTGAAAGTGATAAAGAAAAACTTTTACAAACTCTGTTTGCTCTTGTTGTTGTAAATTGTAAAGCCAGCATTCAAGTTTTCAGCAAAGATTATGAACTAACCATATTCACAATAACATTTAGGTCTTATGTTCACTCATATCAATGGCATAATCAACTAGCGAGCAATAATAATAAATCTCGGATGACAACACTTTCTCAAAACAATCATAATATGATATAACAGGATGGTATCTCGCTAGCCCTTTCTGAGACTGCAAAACATAAATGCAGAGCACCTTTAAAGATCAAGGACTAACTAGACATTGTAATTTATGGTAAAAGAGATCCAATCAAGTCATAATCAATGTAAACTAATAGTAATGGATGCAAATGACAGCGGTGCTCTCCAACTGGTGCTTTTTAATAAGAGGATGATGACTCAACATAAAAGTAAATAGATAGGCCCTTCGTAGAGGGAAGCAGGGATTTGTATAGGTGCCAGAGCTCGGTTTTGAAATAGATATGAATAATATTTTGAGCGGTATACTTTCATTGTCAACATAACAACCGAGAGATCTTGATATCTTCCATGCTACACACATTATAGGCGGTTCCCAAACAGAATGGTAAAGTTTATACTCCCCCTCCACCAACAAGCATCAATCCATGGCTTGCTCGAAACAACGAGTGCCTCCAACTAACAACAATCCTGGGGGAGTTTTGTTTGAAGTTATTTTGATTTGATTTGCATAAAGCATGGGACTGGGCATCCCGGTGACCAGCCATGTTCTCGTGAGTGAGGAGCGGAGTCCACTCCTCTTGAGAATAACCCGCCTAGCATGGAAGATACAGATAGCCCTAGTTGATACATGAGCTATTCGAGCATACAAAAGAGGATGTTCATTTGAAGGTTTAGAGTTTGGCACATACAAATTTACTTGGAATGGCAGGTAGATACCGTGTATAGGCAGGTATGGTGGACTTATATGGATTAACTTTGGGGTTTATGGAATTGGATGCACAAGTAGTATTCCCGCTTAGTACAAGTGAAGGCTAGAAAAAGACTGGGAAGCGACCAGCTAGAGAGCGACAACAGTCATGAACATGCATTAAAATTAATCAACACCGAATGCAAGCATGAGTAGGATATAATGCACCATGAACATAAATATCATAGAGGCTATGTTGATTTTGTTTCAACTACATGCGTGAACATGTGCCAAGTCAAGCCACTCGAATCATTCAAAAGAGGATACCACCTTATCATACCACATCACAACCATTTTAATAGCATGTTGGCATGCAACGTAAACCATTATAAGCTCCTAGCTAATTAAGCATGGCATAAGCAACTACAATCTTTAATTGTCATTGCAAACATGTTTATTCATAATAGGTTGAATCAGGAATGATGAACTAATCATATTTACAAAAACAAGAGAGGTCGAGTTCATACCAGCTTTTCTCATCTCAATCAGTCCATCATATATCGTCATTATTGCCTTTCACTTGCATGACCGAATAGTGTGGAAAATAATAATAGTGCACGTGCATTGGACTAAGCTGGGATCTGCAAGCATTAAATTCAAGAGAGAAGACAAGGTAATATGGGCTCTTTGTTAGATCAACAATAATGCATATGAGAGCCACTCAATGTTTTAATCATGGTCTTCTCCTGTCAACCCCCAAAGAACAAGAAAGAAATAAAACTACACGGGAAAGCTCCCAACAAGCAAAAGAAGAACGAGAAATATTTTTGGGTTTTGTTTTTAGTTACTACTACAAGCATGGAAAGTAAACTAGCTAAAAGCTACAACTAATTTTTATTGTTTTTTTATTAAGGTTTATCAAACACACAAGAAGAAAGCATAAAAAGGGAAATAAACTAGCACGGATGATACAGTGAAAAAGTATGAGCACCGACAACTAGCATGAGTGTGTGAACATAAATGTAATGTCGGTGAGAAATACGTACTCCCCCAAGCTTAGGCTATTGGCCTAAGTTGGTCTATGGCCACGCCTGGCCTGGCGGATATACAAAGTTGTAGCGGGGGTCGTACTGAGATGGATCCCCCTGGTGCCACTGGTTGGCGGTCTCTTTCGGATTCCACTGATAAATAGACTACCGGTGAGGATCAAATTGTGGTTCCGGCTCTGGCTCTGTAGCTGGTGTGGTGTTTTCGGTAGGCGTGAATGGCCTCCAGCGGAACAAGGTACTTGCCTGCAGATAAGTCAAATAAGGAAGGAGCGGGCAAAGTAATAGTCTCGGGGTGATTTTTATCAAATATCAGCTTGTACTTAAGCATCTTTTCCTTATTCTTAACGATAAAATCATGTGCTACCATACTCTTATAGTCTAGAAAAACAGGAGGCAGCAACTTCTCTTCCTTCTCATAATGCTTAATAGGCATGTTAAAGTGTGCAGCGAGGCGCGAGGCAAAGATACCTCCCAAGATGGGGCCCTTAGTAGGTTAAGATTTAAAGGCTTTGCAACAATAGTGCCCATACTAAATGTGTCATCATGGAACAAGGCATGGCACAAAATAACAATATCAGGGGCACTAAGGTTGCCACGGTTTCCGCGACCAATTAAGCATCTACTAGCAAATATTGCAAAGTAACGTAAAACAGGAAAATGTATGCTAGTGATTCTTGCATCGAAAACTTTCCTCGTTTCCCCTACAGCAATTGTATCAATAAACCCTTCCACATCGTCACAATGTGGTTCCTCCACACTGCCCTCAAAAGGGATCAAACAAATCCGGCAAAAGTCACGAAGTGGCATCTCCTTATGCTCATCATATAAATAAAATTCCACCGAAGGTGGTGAGCTCCTGATACGTCTCCGTCGTATCTACTTTTCCAAACACTTTTGCCCTTGTTTTGGACTCTAACTTGCATGATTTGAATGGAACTAACCCGGACTGACGCTGTTTTCAGCAGAATTGCCATGGTGTTATTTATGTGCAGAAACAAAAGTTCTCGGAATGACCTGAAACTTCACGGAACGTCTATTTGGAAATAATAAAAAATCCTTGCAAAAGATGAAGACCAGGGGGCCCACACCCTAGCCACGAGGGTGGGGGCGCGCCTGCTCCCCCCCCCCCCCCCGGCGCCCCCCCCCCCCCCGCGGGCCCCCTGGGCCCCCCCCCCAGCCCCGGGGGGGGGGGGGCGCCCGCCCCCCCCCCCCCCCAAGGCGCGCCCCCCTACCTCGTGGGCCCCTTGGAGCTCCTCCGATCTCGACTCCAACTCTATATATTTGGTTTCGGAGAGAAAAAAATCAGAGAGAAGGACTCGTCGCATTTTACGATACGGAGCCGCCGCCAAGCCATAAAACCTCTCGGGAGGGCTGATCTGGAGTCCGTTCGGGGCTCCGGAGAGGGGAATCCGTCGCCATCGTCATCATCAACCATCCTCCATCACCAATTTCATGATGCTCACTGTCGTGCGTGAGTAATTCCATCATAGGCTTGCTGGACGGTGATGGGTTGGATGATATTTATCATGTAATCGAGTTAGTTTCGTTAGGGTTTGATCCCTAGTATCCACTATGTTCTGAGATTGATGTTGCTATGACTTTGCTATGCTTAATGCTTGTCACTAGGGCCCGAGTGCCATGATTTCAGATCTGAACCAATTATGTTTTCATCAATATATGAGAGTTATTGATCCTATCTTGCAAGTCTATAGTCACCTATTATGTGTTACGATCCGTTAACCCCGAAGTGACAATAATCGGGATACTTACCGGTGATGAACGTAGTTTGAGGAGTTCATGTATTCACTATGTGTTAATGCTTTGGTCCGGTACTCTATTAAAAGGAGGCCTTAATATCCCTTAGTTTCCGCTTGGACCCCGCTGCCACGGGAGGGTAGGACAAAAGATGTCATGCAAGTTCTTTTCCATAAGCACGTATGACTATATTCGAAATACATGCCTACATTACATTGATGAATTGGAGCTAGTTCTGTGTCACCCTAGGTTATGAATGTTACATGATGAACCACATCCGGCATAATTCTCTATCACCAATCCATTGCCTACGAGCTTCACATATATTGTTCTTCGCTTATTTACTTTTCCGTTGCTACTGTTACAATCACTACAAAATACCAAAAACATTACTTTGCTACCGTTACCTTTTGCTACCGTTACCACTACTATCATATTACTTTGCTACTAAAAACTTTGCTGCAGATACTAAGTTTCCAGGTGTGGTTGAATTGAAAACTCAGCTGCTAATACTTGAGAATATTCTTTGGCTCCCCTTGTGTGGAATCAATAAATTTGGGTTGAATACTCTACCCTCGAAAACTGTTGCGATCCCCTATACTTGTGGGTTATCAGACTATTTTATGGCGCCGTTGCCGGGGAGATATGCTTTCGAGGGTAGAGTATCCAACCCAAATTTATTGATTCGACACAAGGGGAGCCAAAGAATATTCTCAAGTATTAGCAGCTGAGTTGTCAATTCAACCACACCTGGAAACTTAGTATCTGCAGCAAAGTGTTTAGTAGCAAAGTAATATGATAGTGATGGTAACGGTAACAAAAGAGTAACGAAAGCAAAGTAATGTTTTTGGTATTTTGTAGTGATTGTAACAATAGCAACCAGAAAGTAAATAAGCGTAAACCAGTATATGGAAAGCTCGTAGGCATTGGATCAATGATGGATAATTATGCCGGATGCGGTTCATCATGTAACAGTCATAACATAGGGTGACATAGAACTAGCTCCAATTCGTCAATGTAATGTAGGCATGTATTCCGAATATAGTCATACGTGCTTATGGAAAAGAACTTGCATTACATCTTTTGTCCTACCCTCCCGTGGCAGCAGGGTCCTAATGGAAACTAAGGGATATTAAGGCCTCCTTTTAATAGAGAACCGGAACAAAGCATTAGCACATAGTGAATACATGAACTCCTCATAATATGGTCATCACCGGTAAGTATCCCGATTATTGTCACTTCGGGGTTAACGGATCATAACACATAATAGGTGACTATATACTTGCAAGATAGGATCTAGAACTTTCATATATTGATGAAAACATAATAGGTTCAGATATGAAATCATGGCACTCGGGCCGTAGTGACAAGCATTAAGCATAGCAAAGTCATAGCAACATCAATCTCAGAACATAGTGGATACTAGGGATCAAACCCTAACAAAACAAACTCGATTACATGGTGAATCTCATCCAACCCATCACCGTCCAGCAAGCCTACGATGGAATGACTCACGCACGGCGGTGAGCATCATGAAATTGGTGATGGAGGATGGTTGATGATGACGACGGCGACGAATCCCCCTCTCGGGAGCCCCAAACGGACTCCAGATCAGCCCTCCCGAGAGGTTTTAGGGCTTGTCGGCGGCTCCGTATCGTAAAACGCGATGATTTCTTCTCTCTTGTTTTTTTTCTCCCCGAAAGCAGTTATATAGAGTTGGAGTTGGAGTCGGGGAGTCTCCAGGGGGCCCATGAGGTAGGGGACGCGCCCTAGGGGGGGCGCCCCTCACCCTCATGACAAGGGTGTGGGCCCCCTGGTCTTCATCTTTGGCGAGGATTTTTTATTATTTATTGTAAGATATCTCGTGGAGTTTCAGGTCATTCTGAGAACTTTTGTTTTCTGCACATAAAACAACATCATTGCAATTCTGCTAAAAACAGCGTCAGTCTGGGTTAGTTCCATTCAAATCATACAAGTTAGAGTCCAAAACAAGGGCAAAAGTGTTTGGAAAAGTAGATACGTTGGAGACATATCAGTAGGCTGCCCGTTTCGGACCAACACTCAGAGGAGCACTGGCTTGGGGGGGTTTAAAATAAAGATGACCCTTGAGTCCGAAGAACCCAAGGGAAAAAGGCTTAGGTGGCAAATGGTAAAACCAAGGTTGGGCCTTGCTGGAGGAGTTTTATTCAAGGCGAACTGTCAAGGGGTTCCCATTATAACCCAACCGCGTAAGGAACGCAAAATCGAGGAACATAACATCGGTATGACGGAAACTAGGGCGGCATGAGTGGTACAAAACACCAGGCATAAGGCCGAGCCTTCCACCCTTTACCAAGTATATAGGTGCATTAAAGTAAACAAGATATAATAATGATATCCCAACAATAATCATGTTCCAACAAGGAACAAACTCCATCTTCACCTGCAACTAGCAACGCTATAAGAGGGGCTGAGCAAAGCGGTAACATAGCCAAACAACGGTTTGCTAGGAAAGGTGGGTTAGAGGCTTGACATGGCAATATGGGAGGCATGATATAGAAAGTGGTAGGTATCGCGGCATGGCAATAGAGCGAGCAACTAGCAAACAAAGATAGAAGTGATTTCGAGGGTATGGTCATCTTGCCTGCAAAGTTCTCCGAGTTGACGAAAACCTGATCCTCGTAAGCGTACTCAATGGGTTCCTTGATCACGAACTCGTCTCCCGGCTCTACCCAAGGCAAGAACACAAGCAAAGGAAACCACAATCAACCACGGTGCAATGTGCAAGCAACATGATGCAAAACATGGCATGATATGCGGGATGTGATATGCAATGCATATGCGTGCTTCGGAAGGAAAAGATTGAACCAGGCATCAACTTGGCAAACTAAGTGTGCCGCTGGAAAGATGAGTTGATTTCGGTCGAAATCGATATAAAGATCACCGGAATCGGATGCACGGTTTGCAAATGGCAAGCAAAACAATAATGGCACAATTCTGCGATTAACAGCACGATGCCATCTAGAATGCAACAATAAACTAAGCTACTGCACTCCAACATAGCAACAAAGCACATGGCAAGGATCTACTCAAGATGCTTGATGATACATCTCCAACGTATCTATAATTTTTGATTGCTCCATGCTATATTATCTACTGTTTTGGACTATATTGGGCTTTATTTTTCACTTTTATATTATTTTTGGGACTAACCTATTAACCGGAGGCCTAGCCCAAAATTGCTGTTTTTTTGCCTATTTCAGTGTTTCGAAGAAATAGAATATCAAACGGAGTCCAAACGGAATAAAACCTTTGGGAATGTGATTTTCTCGCCGAACGTGATCCAGGAGACTTGGACCCTACTCCAAGGAGTCAAAGAGGCGGTCACGAGGGTGGGGGCGCCCCCCCCCTAGGGCGCGCCCCCCTGCCTCGTGGGCCCCTCGGTGCTCCACCGACGTACTCCTTCCTCCTATATATACATACGTACCCCCAAACGAACAGATACGGAGCCAAAAACCTAAATCCACCGCCGCAACTTTCTGTATCCACGAGATCCCATCTTGGGGCCTGTTCCGGAGCTCCGCCGGAGAGGGCCGCCATCACGGAGGGCTTCTACATCATCATAGCCTCTCCGATGAAGTGTGAGTAGTTTACCTCAGACCTTCGGGTCCATAGTTAGTAGCTAGATGGCTTCTTCTCTCTTTTTGGATCTCAATACAAAGTTCTCCCCCTCTCTTGTGGAGATCTATTCGATGTAATCTTCTTTTTGCGGTGTGTTTGTTGAGACCGATGAATTGTGGGTTTATGATCAAGTCTATCTATGAATAATATTTGAATCTTCTCTGAATTCTTTTATGTATGATTGTTTATCTTTGCAAGTCTCTTCAAATTATCCATTTGGTTTGGCCAACTAGATTGGTAGTTCTTGCCATGGGAGAAGTGCTTAGCTTTGGGTTCGATCTTGTGGTGTCCTTTCCCAGTTACAGAAGGGGCAACAAGGCACGTATTGTATCATTGCCATCAAGGATAACAAGATGGGGTTTATTTCATATTGCATGAATTTATCTATCTACATCATGTCATCTTGCTTAAGGCGTTACTCTTTTTTTAACTTAATACTCTAGATGCATGCTGGATAGCGGTCGATGAGTGGAGTAATAGTAGTAGATGCAGAACCGTTTTGGTCTACTTGTCACGGACGTGATGCCTATATACATGATCATGCCTAGATATTCTCATAACTATGCTCAATTCTGTCAATTGCTCAACAGTAATTTGTTCACCCACCGTAGAATACTTATGCTCTTGAGAGAAGCCACTAGTGAAACCTATGGCCCCCGAGTCTATTCTCATCATATCAATCTCCATCACTTTAATCTTGCTTTGCTTTTTTACTTTGCCTTTACTTTTTACTTTGCATCTTTATACCAAGAATATTATATCTATCAGATCTCACTCTCGTAAGTGATCGTGAAGGGATTGACAACCCCTAATCGCGTTGGCTGCGAGTAGCTATCGTGTTGTGCAGGTACGAGGGACTTGAGCGTGTCCTCCTACTGGATTGATACCTTGGTTCTCAAAAACTGAGGGAAATACTTACGCTACTTTGCTGCATCATCCCTTCCTCTTCGGGGAAAACCAATGCAAGCTCAAGACATAGCAAGAAGTATTTCTGGCGCCGTTGCCGGGGAGTCTACGCAAAAAGTCAACATACCAAGTACCCATCACAATCCCTATCTCTTGCATTACATTATTTGCCATTTGCCTCTCGTTTTCCTGTCCCCCACTTCACCCTTACCGTTTTATTTGCCCTCTCTCTGTCTATCCTCCCTATCTTTTGCCCGTTTGCTCTTGTTTGCTCATGTGCTAGTTTGCTTGCTTGTCGTTATGTCTGAAATTGGGGAAGTTATCGCCAATAAGGGCGATAACAATATCATGGAAAATTCTGATGCTCCTGCTGAAGAACCCCCTACCTACCATACAAAAAGATTTCGAATCGGTAGTGGTAATATTATTGGAAAAGGAGTTATTCAAGATTTCTTTACTTGTGCCGGTGCTTTGCCCTCTATGGGCGGTTCTATTCTCCATAGAACTAGTAGTCTTGCGGACGCTATTGCCATGCTTATCGTTGAACTTGAAAGACAATTTATGCATATGCACCCATCTATACAAAGAGTTTTCCTAGAATTTTCTAATATCGAGCATTCCTCTGTTAAGCGTGCCACTACTATCTTTTTGGCTCATGAATTCAGATTTACAATAAAAGAATCCAAAGAAATCTTTGCGCACTATAGGGTGGACGCTGATCGTCCTCCCATAGAATCTATCCTCTTCGATCAAGAAGAAATTATGCGCTTTCAATCCCTTGATTATGTTGCTTTTAATGAAAACCTTAGAAAAAAGGTACCAATCAATATTTTAATTGATAGAATCTCTGAACTTAATGATGATTTGGCTATTCGAAATAACGAGCTAGGGTGCTCTCTTGATTTTAGGCTCACAAGGTTCTGTCAAAAGAATGCTTATAATGGTGAATTGGTTGTACAATACGAAGGGCCGAAAGAGGAATCTATACCTCCTAAAATTGATCTTGGGGACTTCTGTCCTATTAAATTTAGCCCTTTTGATTACTTTTGCTTGCCTCAAAGAAAAATTGCTGCCGAACGTAGAGAATATGAAATGAGTTTCACTGATCTATCTTATTAATACGGCAATACCTAGATCTATCCTTGCTTTTATGCCTAGCTAGGGGCGTTAAACGATAGCGCTTGTTGGGAGGCAACCCAATTTTATTTTTATTCTTGTTTTTTGCTCCTGCTTAGTAATAAATAAATTATTTAGCCTCTGTTTTGGTTGTGTTTTTTGTGTTTAATTAGTGTTTGTGCCAAGTAGAACCGTTGGGAAGACTTGGGGAAAGTCTTGTTGAACTTGCTGTAAAAAATAGAAACTTTAGCTCTCACGAGAACTGCTGTCATTTTTATTTGAAGAGTGCTATTTAGTTAATTCATTTTGAAGATGATTAATAGATAAATTCGTCACATCCAGCAATTTATTTTAGAATTTTTGGGGTTCCAGATCTTGCGCTAGCTACAGATTAATACAGACTGTTCTGTTTTTGACAGATTCTGTTTTTCGTGTGTTGTTTGCTTATTTTGATGAATCTATGGTTAGTAAAATAGTTTATAACCCATAGAGAAGTTGGAATACAGTAGGTTTAACACCAATATAAATAAAGAATGAGTTCATTACAGTACCTTGAAGTGGTCTTTTGTTTTCTTTCGCTAACGGAGCTCGCGGGTTTTCTACTTTAAGTTTTGTGTTGTGAAGTTTTCAAGTTTTGGGTGAATTCTTTTGATGGATTATGGAACAAGGAGTGGCAAGAGCCTAAGCTTGGGGATCCCCATGGCACCCCCAAGATAAATCAAGGACACCAAAAAGTCAAAGCTTGGGGATGCCCCGGAAGGCATCCCCTCTTTCGTCCACTTCCACCGGTAATTTACTTGGAGCTATATTTTTATTCACCAACATGATATGTGTTTTGCTTGGAGCGTCTTGTATTATTTGGGTCTTTTTGTTTTAGTATGCCACAATAATCCTTGTGTTGGGGAACGTAGTAATTTCAAAAAAATTCCTACGCACACGCAAGATCATGGTGATGCATAGCAACAAGAGAGGAGAGTGTTGTCTACGTACCCTCGTAGACCGAAAGCGGAAGCGTTAGCACAACGCGGTTGATGTAGTCGTACGTCTTCACGGCCCGACCGATCAAGCACCGAAACTACGGCACCTCCGAGTTCTAGCACACGTTCAGCTCGATGATGATCCCTGGACTCCGATCCAGCAGAATGTCGGGGAAGAGTTCCCTTCAGCACGACGGCGTGGTGACGATCTTGATGTTCTACCGTCGTAGGGCTTCGCCTAAGCACCGCTACAATATTATCGAGGATTATGGTGGAGGGGGGCTGTGACGCCCCCGATTTAATCGTACACTAATCATACACGCAAACGTGTACGATCAAGATCAGGGACTCACGGGAAGATATCACAACACAACTCTACAAATAAAATAAGTCATACAAGCATCATATTACAAGCCAGGGGCCTCGAGGGCTCGAATACAAGAGCTCGATCATAGACGAGTCAGCGGAAGCAACAATATCTGAGTACAGACATAAGTTAAACAAGTTTGCCTTAAGAGGCTAGCACAAACTGGGATACAGATCGAAAGAGGCGCAGGCCTCCTGCCTGGGATCCTCCTAAACTACTCCTGGTCGTCGTCAGCGGGCATCACGTAGTAGTAGGCACCTCCGGTGCAGTAGGGGTCATCGTCGACGGTGGCGTCTGGCTCCTGGGCTCCAACATCTGGTTGCGACAACCAGGAAGAAGGAAAGGGGGAAAGGAGGGAGAAAGCAACCGTGAGTACTCATCCAAAGTACTCGCAAGCAAGGAGCTACACTACATATGTATGCATTGGTATCAAATGGAATAAGGCTATCATATGTGGACTGAACTGCAGAAAGCCGGAATAAGAGGGGGATAGCTAGTCCTTTCGAAGACTACGCTTCTGGCAGCCTCCGTCTTGCAGCATGTAGAAGAGAGTAGACTGAAGTCCTCCAAGTAACATCGCATAGCATAACCCTAACCGATGATCCTCCCCTCGTCGCCCTGTGAGAGAGCGACCACCGGTTGTATCTGGCACTTGGAAGGGTGTGTTTTATTAAGTATCCGGTTCTAGTTGTCATAAGGTCAAAGTACAACTCCAAGTCGTCCTGTTACCGAAGATCACGGCTATTCGAATAGATTAACTTCCCTGCAGGGGTGCACCACATACCCCAACACGCTTGATCCCATTTGGCCGGACACACTTTCCTGGGTCATGTCCGGCCTCGGAAGATCAACACGTCGCAGCCCCACCTAGGCACAACAGAGAGGTCAGCACGCCGGTCTAAACCTAAGCGCCCAGGGGTCTGGGCCCATCGCCCTTAGCACACCTGCACGTTGCGTGGGCGGCCGGAAGCAGACCTAGCCTAGTGGCGTTCCAGTCCAATCCAGCGCGCGCCGCTCCGTCGCTGACGTCAAGAAGGCTTCGGCTGATACCACGACGCCGGGATACCCATAACTACTCCCGCGTAGATGGTTAGTGCGTATAGACCAAATGGCCAGACTCAGATCAAATACCCAGATCTCGTTAAGCGTGTTAAGTATCCGCGAACGCCGACCAGGGCCAGGCCCACCTCTCTCCTAGGTGGTCGGAACCTGTCCTGCCGCTCCGCCTCAAAACTCCACTCGCGGGTGCTCCTCAAGCCGACCCGTCTTTAGTCACCACATGTATCATGTATAAAGTATACAGTATATACCCGTGATCAACTCCCGAGTGATCACGGCCCGATAGTATAGCATGGCAGACGGACAAGGATGTAGGGCCACTGATGATAATCTAGCATCCTATACTAAGCATTAGGATTGCAGGTAAAGGTAACAACAGTAGTAGCAAGGACAGGCTATGCATCAGTATAGGATTAACGGGAAGCAGTAACATGCTACACTACTCTAATGCAAGCAGTATAGAGAAGAGTAGGCGATATCTGGTGATCAAAGGGGGGGCTTGCCTGGTTGCTCTGGCAAGAGAGAGGGGTCGTCAACTCCGTAGTCGTACGGGGTAGCAGCGGCGTCGGTCTCGGTGTCTAGAGAGAGAAGAGGGGGAAGAAACAATAAATATAATGCAAGCATATGCATAGTGATGCATGACAAGACAAGTTACGGCGTTAGAGGTGCCCTAACGCGGTAGTAGGTGATACCGGTGAAGGGGGATAACATCCGGGAAAGTATCCCCGGTGTTTCGCGTTTTCGGGCAGAGGAGCCGGAGGGGGAAAGCTGCGAGTTCGATAGGTTAGAGGGGTGTGGCGGACGAACGGGTTGCGTCTCCGGATTCGTCTCGTCGTTCTGAGCAACTTTCATGTTGAAAATATTTTAATCCGAGTTACGGATTAAAAGATATGATTTTCTAAAGATTTTATTAATTTCTGAAATTTAATTAATTATTTAATTTAATTTGAAAATGGATTTATGACATCAGCATGATGTCATGCTGACGTCAGCAGTCGACAGAGTTGACTTGGTCAACCTGACATGCGGGTCCAGTGGGACCCACCTGTCATTCTCTGTTTAGTTTAATTACAGATTAGTTAATCTAATTAGTGATTAGGTTAATCTAGTCAGAATTAATTAACTTAATTAATCACTTAATTAATTAATTAATTAACATTTTAATTATTATCTATTTATTCATTTAACATTTTTTTAATTCTTTTTCTTTTAAAAAAACGTTATGGGGCGGGGCCCCCTAGGCAGTGGCCCGGGGGCTAGCGGGTCGGGCGTTGCGGCGCCCGACTGGGCGTTCGCCCAAATCGGCGGGCGAGGAGGACCGGGGCATGGCCGGGCGGCCACCGGAGGGGAAACGCCTAGGGGGGAAGCAGCAGGGCGCCAGGGCGCGACGGTGGGTGCGGGCGCGAGCGGAGAGAGAGGGAGGGCCGGGGTCGAGGGTGCGGTCGGTGGTGCCGGAGCACGACCAAGGGCTGAGCGGGGTGGCCGCGGGCGCCGGAGCGCGGACCGCTCGGTGAGTGAGCGAGGGGGAGAGGGGAGAGGTCGGGGGCGGGACGGCCCGGCGCGGGCCGGTGGCGCCGGAGCGCGTCGAGCGGCGACGGCCGAGGCGACCTAGGGGGAGAGGAGGGCGAAGGGGGAGCTCACGAGGGGGAGTAGGGCAACGGGGCAGTGGGCTCGGGGGCGGTCGGGGAGGACCGGCGAGGTGATCCTCCGGGCGGCGGTGACGTGGTTCTGGCGAGGAGGCGGTCGAGGCGGCGAGGTGTGGTCCGGCGGGGGAGGCTCCTGGCGGCGGGACGGCGTCGAGCGGCGACGGCGGGCCGTCCACGGGCGCTGGGGACGGCGGGTCCGAGGCGCGCGGCGTGCGGTTGAGGTGGCCGGCGCGGTCCAGGCGGCGTGGGGCGCAGGGGAGTGCGGGAGGGGCGGCGTCGGCGTCGGGCCCGATCCCGATTGGATCGGGGGGAGAGGGAGAAAGCGAGTGGGGGGGGCGAGTGGGTGGCTGTCGGTTAGGGTTTGGGGGAGGGAGTGGATAAGGAGGGGGGTAGCGGGCCAGCCGGCTGGGCCTGGGGGTTGGCCCAGTTGGGCCACGGCCCGGGGGGGGTTTCTCCTTTTTTTTGGTTTTGTTTCCTGTTTTCCTTTTCTTTATTTCCTCTTCTGTTTTAATTTATTTATAAACACTTAGGCATTTTATAAAATTGTGAACCTTACACCATAATTATCTTGGTAATATTTGGCAACCACCGAACATTTTTGTTTTAATTTTTGAAAACTTTTATTGTTTTCTTTTATTTAAATTTTGAACTTGTTTCGGTTCTGAACTATCGAGAGTTTACCACAGTAACCGTGGTGACGTGGCATCATTAGCGGGGAATCACTGTAGCTTAATTATCCGGGCGTTACAAAACTCCTCCACTACAAGAAATCTCGTCCCGAGATTTAGGAGGTAGAAGGAAACAACGCGGGGTATTCATCACGCAGGCGATCCTCGCGTTCCCAAGTGGCTTCGTCTTCAGAGTGATTCGACCACTGGACTTTGAGGAATTTGATCGCCTTCTGACGTGTGCGGCGTTCAGCTTGGTCGAGAATGCGGACCGGATGCTCTTTATAGGAGAGGTCTTGTTGCAATTCAAGCACTTCATGATCCACTGCTCGAATTGGGTCCTTGAAGCAGCGTCGGAGTTGTGACACATGGAACACATCGTGAACCTGAGAAAGGTTCGGCGGAAGCTCCAGTTGATATGCCACTTTACCACGCCTTTCGAGAATAGTGAAAGGACCAATATAGCGGGGAGCTAGCTTTCCCTTGATCCCGACGCGGTGAGCACCCTTCATTGGTGTAACTCGAAGATAAGCCTTTTCGCCAGGTTGATAGACCATGTCTTGGTGATGACGGTCATACTGACTTTTCTGACGTGACTGAGCAGTCTTGAGATTCTCGCGAATAATGCGAACTTGTTCTTCGGCCTGTTGGATAATATCCGGACCGAAGAGTGGACGCTCCCCAGTTTCTGACCAGTTCAGAGGGGTTCGACACTTTCGTCCATATAGCACTTCGAAGGGGGACATCTTTAGACTAGCTTGATAGCTATTATTATAAGAGAACTCGGCATATGGAAGAGATTCCTCCCATTTCTTGCCGAATGAGATTACACAAGCTCGAAGCATGTCTTCGAGAACTTGGTTGACACGTTCAACCTGTCCTTGCGACTGAGGATGGAACGCAGTACTGAACGACAGATGAGTCCCCATAGCTTCTTGGAAACTCGCCCAAAACCTTGAAGTGAATAAGCTGCCACGGTCTGAACTGATAACCAGTGGGATACCGTGAAGTGAAACAATTCTAGCCATGTAGAGAGTAGCAAGCTGACTAGCAGTGATTGTCTCTTTGACCGCCAGGAAATGGGCAACTTTGGAAAGCCGGTCAATGACGACAAGAATAGCATCATTACCTTTCTGCGATTTGGGAAATCCAGTGACGAAGTCCATTTCAACATGGTCCCATTTCCATTCAGGAATAGAGATAGGTTGCAGAGTTCCAGCAGGCCTTTGATGCTCTGCTTTGATTCGGCGACAAACGTCACACTCAGCAACATAACGAGCAATGTCCTGCTTCATATTAGACCACCAGAATCTTTGACGAATATCCTGGTACATCTTTGTACTACCAGGATGGATGGACAGAGGCGTATCATGGGCTTCTTGCATAACCCTTTTAGTCTTATCCAGGTTTTTCTTCGAACATGGTACCACTAGGCGGCCTTTGAAATACAAGGCGCCATCGTCGGCGATCGTGAAGAATGAGGGCTTTCCCCTTTTGAGGTCGCACTTAATCTTGAGGACTTCATCGTCACATTTCTGTATCCATTTGATGGTGTCCACCAGATCTGGTTTCGCAACCAGGGTATTGAGAGAACCCTTGGAAACAACATGGAGGTTTTGTTTGGGAAAAACTTCGGGAGGGGGAGCGAGTGATCCCGGAGGAACAATATGAGGTTCAGCCTTCTAAATTCTTCGGTAAGCGAGGGCTGAACTTTGTGGACCTGGAGGTGGTTGCAGTAAGACTTGCGGCTCAGGCATCAGCCATTACATTAGCCTTGCCGGGGGTATATGATATATCCACGTCAAAGTCTGCAACAGTCTCCATCCATCTTTGCTGACGGGGTTCAGGTCTGGCTGAGTAAACAGATACTTCAGACTTTGATGGTCGGTGAAGATCTCGCAACGATTACCGAGAAGGTAATGTCGCCACTGCTTCAGTGCATGAATGACAGCAGCAAGCTCGAGGTCATGAACCGGGTAGTTTTCTTCGTGAGGGCGACAGTTGACGAGAGGCATAAGCAATCACTCTGCGCTCTTGCATTAGGACACAGCCTAATCCTTGACGGGAAGCGTCGCAGTAAATGACGAAGTCCTTCTTAGTATCAGGTGGAGCAAGTACGGGGGCAGAAGTCAACTTGTCTTTGAGCGCCTGGAAACTTTCCTGACACTTGTCTGTCCAGTCGAACTTGACACCCTTATGCAACAAATTAGTCAGAGGGCCTGGCAATCTTGGAGAAGTTCTCGACGAATCGACGGCAATAGCTGGCGAGGCCGAGAAAACTTCGGACTTGCTTCACATTCTTCGGAGGAGTCCAATCGAGAATAGCCTGAACTCGTTCAGGGTTGACGGCAATACCATCTTTGGAGATGACATGCCCAAGATAGGTTACTTCGGGAAGCCAGAATTCACACTTGGAATACTTAGCATACAGTTGATGTTCTCGAAGCTTCTCTAGCACAAGACGCAGATGTCCAGCATGTTCTTCCTCGTTCTTGGAAAATACAAGGATATCGTCCAGATAAACCACGACGAACTTGTCGAGGTAATCCATGAATATATAATTCATCAGGCGAGAGAAGTAGAGGCATACTAGTGACACTCTGTTTGTCTATATATTCACACATGTATTATGTCTCCGGTTAATACAATTCTAGCATGAATAATAAACATTTATCATGAAATATGGAAATAAATAATAACTTTATTATTGCCTCTAGGGCATATTTCCTTCACTCTGTTTGTCTATGTATTCACACATGTATTATGTTTCCGGTTAATACAATTTTAGAATGAATAATAAACATTTATCATGATATAAGGAAATATATAATAACTTTATTATTGCCTCTAGGGCATATTTCCTTTAGTCTCCCACTTGAACTAGAGTCAATAATCTAGTTCACATCGCCATGTGATTTAACATCAATAGTTTACATCACCATGTGATTAACACCCATAGTTCACATCGACATGTGACCAACACCCAAAGGGTTTACTAGAGTCAATAATCTAGTTCACATCGCTATGTGATTAACACCCAAAGAGTACTAAGGTGTGATCATGTTTTTGCTTGTGAGAGAATTTTAGTCAACGAGTCCGCCACATTTAGATCCGTAAGTATTTTGCAAATTTCTATGTCAACAATGCTCTTCACAGAGCTACTCTAGCTAATTGCTCCCACTTTCAATATGTATCCAGATTGAGATTTAGAGTCATCTGGATCAGTGTCAAAATTTGCATCGACGTAACCCTTTACGACGAACCTTTTGTCACTTCCATAATCGAGAAACATATCCTTATTCCACTAAGGATAATTTTGACCAATGTCCAGTGATCTACTCCTAGATCACTATTGTACTCCTTTGCCAAACTCAGGACAGGGTATACAATAGGTCTGGTACACAGCATGGCATAGTTTATAGAACCTATGGCTGAGGCATAGGGAATGACTTTCATTCTCTCTCTATCTTCTGCCGTGGTCGGGTTTTGAGTCTTACTCAACTTCACACCTTGTAACACAGGCAAGAACTTCTTCTTTGACTGTTCTATTTTGAACTACTTCAAAATCTTGTCAAGGTATGTACTCATTGAAAAAACTTATCAAGCATCTTGATCTATCTCTATAGATCTTGATGCTCAATATGTAAGCAGCTTCACCGAGGTCTTTCTTTGAAAAACTCCTTTCAAATATTCCTGTATGCTTTGCAAAAACATTCTACATTATCGCCGATCAACAATATGTCTTTCACATATACTTATCAGAAATGCTGTAGTGCTCCCACTCACTTTCTTGTAAATACAGGCTTCACCGCAAGTCTGTATAAAACTATATGCTTGATCAACTTAACAAAGCGTATATTCCAACTCCGAGATGCTTGCACCAGTCCATAGATGGATCGCTGGAGCTTGCATATTTTGTTAGTACCTTTAGGATTGACAAAACCTTCTAGTTGCATCATATACAACTCTTCTTTAATAAATCCATTAAGGAATGCAGTTTTGTTTATCCATTTGCCAGATTTCATAAAATGCGGCAATTGCTAACATGATTCGGACAGACTTAAGCATAGATACAAGTGAGAAACTCTCATCGTAGTCAACACCTTGAACTTGTCGAAAACCTTTTTGCGACAATTCTAGCTTTGTAGATAGTAACACTACTATTAGCGTCCGTCTTCCTCTTGAAGATCCATTTAATCTCAATGGCTCACCGATCATTGGGCAAGTCAATCAAAGTCCATACTTTGTTCTCATACATGGATCTCATCTCAGATTTCATGGCCTCAAGCCATTTCACGGAATCTGGGCTCATCATCGCTTCCTCATAGTTCGTACGCTCGTCATGGTCAAGTAACATGACCTCCAGAACAGGATTACCATACCACTCTGGTGCGGATCTCACTCTAGTTTACCTACGAGGTTCGGTAGTAACTTGATCTGAAGTTACATGATCATCATCATTAGCTTCCACACTAATCGGTGTAGTAGTCACAGGAACAGATTTCTGTGATGAACTACTTTCCAATAAGGGAGCAGGTACAGTTATCTCATCAAGTTCTACTTTCCTCCCACTCACTTCTTTCGAGAGAAACTCCTTTTCTAGAAAGGATCCATTCAAAGCAACGAATATATTGCCTTTGGATCTGTGATAGAAGGTGTACCCAACATTTTCTTTTGGGTATCCTATGAAGATGCACTTCTCCGATTTGGATTAGAGCTTATCAGGTTGAAACTTTTTCACATAAGCATTGCAACCTCAAACTTTAAGAAACGACAGCTTAGGTTTCTTGCCAAACCATAGTTCATACGGTGTCGTCTCAATGGATTTAGATGGTGCCCTATTTAACGTGAATGCAGCTGTCTCTAATGCATAACCCCAAAACGATAGTGGTAGATCGGTAAGAGACATCATAGATCGCACCATGTCTAATAAAGTACGGTCATGACGTTCGGACACACCATTACACTGTGGTGTTCCAGGTGGCATGAGTAGTGAAACTATTTCACATTGTTTTAACTGATGGCCAAACTCGTAACTCAAATATTTTACTTCTGCAATCATATCGTAGAAACTTTTATTTTTGTTACAATGATTCTCCACTTCACTCTGAAATTCTTTGAACTTTTCAAATATTTCAGACTTGTGTTTCATCAAGTAGATATACTCATATCTGCTCAAATCATCTGTGAAGATCAGAAAATAATGATACCTGCCATGAGCCTCAATATTCATCGGACCACATACATCAGTATTAGTCATCTTGCCCATGAGGTATGGTTCACAAGCATTAACTGATTCATAATCAAGTGATTCCAAAAACCCATCAGCATGGATTTTCTTCATGCGCTTTACACCAATATGACATAAACGGCAGTGCCACAAATAAGTTGCACTATCATTATTAACTTTGCATCTTTTGGCTTCAATATTATGAATATGCGTATCACCACGATCGAGATCCAACAAACCATTTTCATTGGGTGTATGACCATAGAAGGTTTTATTCATGTAAACAGAGCAACAATTATTCTCTAACTTACCTGAATAACCGTATTGCAATAAACATGATCCAATCATATTTATTGATACGACCAATGTAATACCCGGTGTATCTTCAAATGTCGTCACCACTCAAGTCAAACCAACTAAAGAGATGACAAGCAAAGCAGAACTTGTGCGAACAAATTTGGTGCATGCTACTGAAAAACATCGAGGCATTGATGGGCGAATGCGTTTGTTATGTGGCCCCGGAATTAGTATTGTGTCGAGTTCAAGATCAACCTATATTGTTCCAGCCAAATGACCGAAACAAAAGTCGCAAATACAGCATGTATGGCAACGGAGGAAAGTGTGGAGCAGCCTTGATGTTTCTGATATATCATGCAAAGAACAGAGAAGAAGAAGTGGTGGACCCATGCATGGATTGACCCTTGAACAAGAAAACCAAGGGCAGGAGCCGAAACTAGAGAAGATCATCCCCACGTTCAGAACTCCCCCTCAATGGATAAAGGCATGTTCGTTTCAATCCCATGAAATAAGGAACGCACGTTACATGCTAGATAAATACATGCATGCTAATTAGCAAGAATATTATATTAGGAAGTTTCTTAAATAGTAGTTACGGTTGTGATTGGTTAGGATTTTTGTTTCTTATTCTAGTCCAAGTCTTGCACGACTTGTTTAGGTGCTAATTCTTTTTCTCCCTTTAGCGGAGCAGTCACGTGGAGATGGCTATTTATCACGGGCCACGGTCATTGTAACAGGGGAGATGAGTTGTGAGTTTTATTTTCAAGTATGAGATATACAGAAAAACGTTCGAGTTACGGGCGGCCATATCTTGTGTATTATCTGTGATTTTCCCATCGTGGAAATTTACTAGCGACGGAGGGTTGATCATCACATCGACGCCTACGTGCTGATCTAAGGAGGTCATTATTTTCGTTTGTGTATTTTCGTACACATGTGAAAATTATCTTGAAGGTTGCGAGGAGGAACAAGGGGACGAACTGTTGATCAAGCATCGCCGTGAAAGATCGGGCCATCTACATGCGCGAATTAGCATCTCGCTAGTCCGTGCCTCATCAAGTGGTATCAGAGCAAAGGTTAGTCACGGCGACTTAGTTTGCAATATCATCTACGGAGTCAAGCATCAACATGTTGAGCAGGAACGTATTGATGGAGGAGGAAGGCATTGGCGAGGTCACTCTTTTTCACACTCGTTGCGTCGTGAACGAACGACGTGTCAATCTGACGATCGATGAGAGTACCGCAGTCAATATGGTGAGCATGGAGGTGGTGAAAAAATTGGGGCTGAAGATGGCACCTCTTGAAAGGCCGTACACGCTGAAGTGGTTCAAAGGTGAAATCAAAATTACACATCGGATTTTGCTATTTTTTGATCTGGGAAAATATTGTTGTGCGGAATTTTTTCACGTTTGTCCTGTGTCCATGGTGTCGTGCCATCTACTACTTGGCAATCCATGGTGCAAACGTGTTGGCGCTATTCGGAATTTCAAGAAAAATAATTACTCTCTATCATGGAAGGGCCAGCAGATTTATTTTATTCCTATGCCAGTGGATCTGTACACTACAGATTGGAAAAGTCGTTTGCTTAAAAGAAGAGAAGAGCAAGAAGATATAAAGGAAGAAGTTGATGCACCGACGAAGGGGCTGAATCTTTTGGTGGAGAAGGTGCAAGATGATAGTGGTGCAAAGGGGCAGCGGTGGAGTGTTTTTAAAACACAGTGCAATATCAAGAATCGTGCATGCAAGATGATAATTGATGGTGGCAGTTTTACCAATGCCATAAGTAAAGATCTCGTGCAGGCTTTGGGTTTGTCCATGTGGCGGCACCCAAAACCGCACCATGTTGAGTGGCTTTACAATTCTGGAAAATAAAAAATTACACATAAAGTACGTGTGACATTTGCTATTGGTGAATATATTGACAAAGTCGACTGCGATGTTGTGCCAATGGATGCGTGCCAGCTCTTGTTGAGAAGACCATGGCAGTATGACCATGACGCTGTGCATGCAGGTAAATCTAATACATATACATTCATGCATGATGGAAGACGACACGTGCTGAAACCAATGACGGAAAGTGCAATAAAAACAGAGTTCCAATTTCCCGAGTCTAAAATCAAGCTTGAAATAGACTTGAAACCGAGGACGGTTTCGCTTCAAGGAAGGGAGGATGATACGACCAATGTAATACCCGGTGTATCTTCAAATGTCGTCACCACTCAAGTCAAACCAACTAAAGAGATGACAAGCAAAGCAGAACTTATGCGAACAAATTTGGTGCATGCTACTGAAAAACATTGAGGCATTGATGGGCGAATGCGTTTGTTATGTGGCCCCGGAATTAGTATTGTGTCGAGTTCAAGATCAACCTATATTGTTCCAGCCAAACGACCGAAACAAAAGTCGCAAATACAGCATGTATGGCAACGGAGGAAAGTGTGGAGCAGCCTTGATGTTTCTGATATATCATGCAAAGAACAGAGAAGAAGAAGTTGTGGACCCATGCATGGATTGACCCTTGAACAAGAAAACCAAGGGCAGGAGCCGAAACTAGAGAAGATCATCCCCACGTTCAGAACTCCCCCTCAATGGATAAAGGCATGTTCGTTTCAATCCCATGGAATAAGGAACGCACGTTACATGCTAGATAAATACATGCATGCTAATTAGCAAGAATATTATATTAGGAAGTTTCTTAAATAGTAGTTACGGTTGTGATTGGTTAGGATTTTTGTTTCTTATTCTAGTCCAAGTCTTGCATGACTTGTTTAGGTGTTAATTCTTTTTTTCCCTTTAGTGGAGCAGTCACGTGGAGATGGCTATTTATCACGGGCCATGGCCATTGTAACAGGGGAGATGAGTTGTGAGTTTTATTTTCGAGTATGAGATATACAGAAAAACGTTCGAGTTACGGGCGGCCATATCTTGTGTATTATCTGTGATTTTCCCATCGTGGAAATTTACTAGCGACGGAGGGTTGATCATCACATCGACGCCTACGTGCTGATCCGAGGAGGTCATTATTTTCGTTTGTGTATTTTCGTACACATGTGAAAATTATCTTGAAGGTTGCGAGGAGGAACAAGGGGACGAACTGTTGATCAAGCATCGCCGTGAAAGATTGGGCCATCTACACGCGCGAATTAGCATCTCGCTAGTCCGTGCCTCATCATTTATGCTCAATGCAAACACCAAATAACACTTATTTAGGTTCAACACTAATCCCGAAAGTATAGGGAGTGTGCGATGATGATCATATCAATCTTGGAACCACTTCCAACACACATCGTCACTTCACCCTTAACTAGTCTCTGTTCATTCTGCAACTCCCGTTTCGAGTTACCACTCTTAGCAACTGAACTAGTATCAAATACTGAAGGGTTGCTATAAACACTAGTAAAGTACACATCAATAACATGTATATCAAATATACCTATGTTCACTTTGCCATCCTTCTTATCCGCCAATTACTTGGGGTAGTTCCGCGTCCAGTGACCAGTCCCTTTGCAGTAGAAGCACTCAGTTTCAAGCTTAGGTCCAGACTTGGGTTTTTCACTTGAGCAACAACTTGCTTGCCGTTCTTCTTGAAGTTCCCCTTTCTTCCCTTTGTCCCTTTACTTGAAACTAGTGGTTTTGTTTACCATCAACACTTGATACTTTTCTTGATTTCTACCTTCGTTGATTTCAGCATCACGAAGAGCTTGGAATCGTTTCCGTTATCCCTTGCATATTATAGTTCATCATGAAGTTCTACTAACTTGGTGATGGTGACTAGAGAATTCTGTCAATCACTATTTTATCTGGAAGATTAACTCCCACTTGATTCAAGCGATTGTAGTACCCAGACAATCTGAGCACATGCTCACTGCTTGAGTTATTCTCCTCCATCTTTTAGCTATAGAACTTGTTGGAGACTTCATATCTCTCAACTCGGGTATTTGCTTGAAATATTAACTTCAACTCCTGGAATATCTCATATGGTCCATGACGTTCAAAACATCTTTGAAGTCCCGATTCTAAGCCGTTTAAGCATGGTGCACCAAACTATCAAGTAGTCAGCATATTGAGCTAGCCAGATGTTCATAACATCTGCATCTGCTCCTGCAATAGGTTTGTCACCTCGCGGTGCATCAAAGACATAATTCTTATGTGCAGCAATGAGGATAAACCTCAGATCACGGATCCAATCCGCATCATTGCGACTAACATCTTTCAACTTAGTTTTCTCTAGGAACATATCAAAAATAAAACAGGGGAGCTAAACGCGAGCTATTGATCTACAACATAGATATGCTAATACTACCAGGACTAAGTTCATGATAAATTAAAGTTCAATTAATCATATTACTTAAGAACTCCCACTTAGATAGACATCCCTCTAATCATCTAAGTGATCACGTGATCCAAATCAACTAAACCATAACCGATCATCACGTGAAATGGAGTAGCTTTCAATGGTGAACATCATTATGTTGATCATATCTACTATATGATTCACGCTCGACCTTTTGGTCTCAGTGTTCCGAGGCCATATCTGCATATGCTAGGCTCGTCAAGTTTAACCTGAGTATTCTGCGTGTGCAAAACTGGCTTGCACCCGTTGTAGATGGACGTAGAGCTTATCACACCCGATCATCACGTGGTGTATGGGAACGACGAACTTTGGCAACGGTGCATACTTAGGGAGAACACTTTTATCTTGAAATTTAGTGAGAGATCATCTTATAATGCTACCGTCAATTAAAGCAAGATAAGATGCATAAAAGATAAACATCACATGCAATCAAAATGTGTGACATGATATGGCCATCATCACCTTGTGCCTTTGATCTCCATCTCCAAAACATCGTCATGATTTCCATCGTCACCGTCATGACACCATGATCTCCATCATCTTGATCTATATCAATGTGTCGTCACATGGTCGTCTCGCCAACTATTGCTCTTGCAACTATTGCTATCGCATAGCGATAAAGTAAAGCAATTATTTGGCGCTTGCATCTTATGCAATAAAGAGACAACCATAAGGCTTCTGCCAGTTGCCGATAACTTCAACAAAACATGATCATCTTATACAACAACTTATATCTCATCACGTCTTGACCATATCACATCACAACATGCCCTGCAAAAACAAGTTAGACGTCCTCTACTTTGTTGTTGCAAGTTTTACGTGGCTGCTACGGGCTTAGCAAGAACCGTTCTTACCTACGAATCAAAACCACAATGATAGTTTGTCAAGTCTGTGTTGTTTTAACCTTCGCAAGGACCGGGCGTAGCCACACTCGGTTCAACTAAAGTTGGAGAAACTGACACCCGCCAGCCACCTGTGTGCAAAGCACGTCGATAGAACTAGTCTTGCGTAAGCGTACGCATAATGTCGGTCCGGGCTGCTTCATCCAACAATACCGCCGAACCAAAGTATGACATGCTGGTAAGCAGTATGACTTATATCGCCCACAACTCACTTGTGTTCTACTCGTGCATATAACATCAACACATAAAATCTAGGCTCGGATGCCACTGTTGGGGAACGTAGTAATTTCAAACAAATTCCTACGCACACGCAAGATCATGGTGATGCATAGCAACAAGAGAGGAGAGTGTTTTCTACGTACCCTCGTAGACCGAAAGCGGAAGCGTTAGCACAACGCGGTTGATGTAGTCGTACGTCTTCACGGCCCGACCGATCAAGCACCGAAACTACGGCACCTTCGAGTTCTAGCACACGTTCATCTCGATGACGATCCCCGAACTCCGATCCAGCAGAATGTCGGGGAAGAGTTCCGTCAGCACAACGGCGTGGTGACGATCTTGATGTTCTACCGTCGTAGGGCTTCACCTAAGCACCGCTACAATATTATCGAGGATTATGGTGGAGGGGGGCACCGCACACGGCTAAGAGAACGATCACGAAGATCAACTTGTTGTGCCTATGAGGTGCCCCCTGGCCACGTATATAAAGGAGTGGAGGAGGGGAGGGGCCGGCCCTCTCTATGGCGCGCCCTAGGGGAGTCCTACTCCCACCGGGAGTAGGATTCCCCCTTTCCTAGTAGAACTAGGAGCCCTTCCAAGTAGTAGGAGTAGGAGGGAAGGAAAGGGAAGGGAAAAGGAGAAGGAAGGAAGGGGGCGCCCCCCTTCCCTAGTCCAATTCGGACCAGACCAAGGGGAGGGGTGCGGCCACCCTTGAGGCCCTTTTCCTTCTTTCCCGTATGGCCCAATAAGGCCCAATACGTATTCCCGTAACTCTCCGGTACTCCGAAAAATACCCGAATCACTCGGAACCTTTTCGATGTCCGAATATAGTCGTCCAATATATCGATCTTTACGTCTCGACCATTTCGAGACTCTTCGTCATGTCCCCGATCTCATCCGGGACTCCGAACTCCTTCGGTACATCAAAACTCATAAACTCATAATATAACTATCATCGAAACCTTAAGCGTGCGGACCCTACGGGTTCGAGAACAATGTAGACATGACCGAGACACGTCTCCGGTCAATAACCAATAGCGGAACCTGGATGCTCATATTGGCTCCCACATATTCTATCAAGATCTTTATCGGTCAGACCGCATAACAACATACGTTGTTCCCTTTGTCATCGGTATGTTACTTGCCCGAGATTCGATCGTCGGTATCTCAATACCTAGTTCAATATCGTTACCGGCAAGTCTCTTTACTCGTTCCGTAATACATCATCTCGCAACTAACTCATTAGTTGCAATGCTTGCAAGGCTTTAGGTGATGTGCATTACCGAGAGGGCCCAGAGATACCTCTCCGACAATCGGAGTGACAAATCCTAATCTCGAAATACACCAACCCAACAAGTACCTTCGAAGACACCTGTAGAGCACCTTTATAATCACCCAGTTACGTTGTGACGTTTGGTGGCACACAAAGTGTTCCTCTGGTAAACGGGAGTTGCATAATCTCATAGTCATAGGAACATGTATAAGTCATGAAGAAAGCAATAGCAACAAATTCAGTGTGTTGAATACTAAGAAAAGTTGGATGCTTGATAATTGTTTTGAGACATGGAGACAATAATATCAAAGTCATGCTAGTAGAGTAATTGTGAATTTGAGAAGTGCTTGAGTTAAAGTTTACAAGTCCCGTAGCATGCACGTATGGTAAACGTTATGCAACAAATTTGAAACATGAGGTGTTATTTGATTGTCCTCCTTATGAGTGGCGGTCGGGGACGAGCGATGGTCTTTTCCTACCAATCTATCCCCCTAGGAGCATGCGCGTAATACTTTGGTTTTTGATGGCTTGTAGATTTTTGCAATAAGTATATGAGTTCTTTATGACTAATGTTGAGTCCATGGATTATACGCACTCTCACCCTTCCATCATTGCTAGCCTCTACGGTACCATGCATTGCCCTTTCTCACATCGAGAGTTGGTGCAAACTTCGCTGGTGCATCCAAACCCCGTGATATGATACGCTCTTTCACACATAAACCTCCTTATATCTTCCTCAAAACAGCCACCATACCTACCTATTATGGCATTTACATAGCCATTCCGAGATATATTGCCATGCAACTTTCCACCATCCAGTTTATCATGACACATCCATCATTGTCATATTGCTTAGCATGATCATGTAGTTGACATAGTATTTGTGGCAAAGCCACCGTTCATAATTTTTTTTCATACTTGTCACTCTTGATTCATTGCATATCCCGGTACACCGCCGGAGGCATCCATATATAGTCATACTTTGTTTTAGAATCGAGTTGTAATCATTGAGTTGTAAATAAATAAAAGTGTGATCATCATCATTTAATAGAGCATTGTCCCAAAAAAAGGCCAAAGAAAAAAAGGCCCAAAAAAGAAGAAAATAAATAAAAAGGGGCAATGCTACTATTCCTTTTTCCACACTTGTGCTTCAAAGTAGCACCATGTTCTTCATATAGAGAGTCTCTTGAGTTATCACTTTCATATACTAGTGGGAATTTTCATTATAGAACTTGGCTTGTATATTCCAACAATGGGCCTCCTCAAGTGCCCTAGGTCTTCGTGAGCAAGCAAGTTGGATGCACACCCACTTAGTTTCTTTTGTTGAGCTTTCATACATTTATAGCTCTAGTGCATCCGTTGCATGGCAATCCCTACTCCTTGCATTAACATCAATTGATGGGCATCTCCATAGCCCATTGATTAGCCTCGTTGATGTGAGACTTTCTCCTTTTTTGTCTTCTCCACATAACCCCCACCATTATATTCTATTCCACCCATAGTGCTATATCCATGGCTCACGCTCATGCATTGCGTGAAAGTTTATGAGTTTAAAATTATTAAGGTACAAAACAATTGCTTGGCTTGTCATCGGGGTTGTGCATGATGAGAGCATTCTTGTGTGACGAAAATGGAGCATGACTAAACTATATGATTTTGTAGGGATGAACTTTCTTTGGCCATGTTACTTTAAGAAAACATAATTGCTTTGTTGGTTTGCTTGAAGTATTATTATTCTTTATGTCAATATGAACTTTTGTCTTGAATCTTCCTAATCTGAATATTCATACCACAATTAAGAAGATTTGCATTGAAATTATGCCAAGTAGCACTCCGCATCAAAAATTCTCTTTTTATCATTTACCTACTTGAGGACGAGCAAGAATTAAGCTTGGGGATGCCTGATACGTCTCCAACGTACCTATAATTTTTGATTGCTCCATGCTATATTATCTACTGTTTTGGACTATATTGGGCTTTATTTTCCACTTTTATATTATTTTTGGGACTAACCTATTAACCAGAGGCCTAGCCCAGAATTGCTATTTTTTGCCTATTTCAGTGTTTTGAAGAAACAGAATATCAAACGGAGTCCAAATGGAATAAAACCTTCGGGAACGTGATTTTCTCACCGAACGTGATCCAGGAGACTTGGACCCTACTCCAATGAGTCAAAGAGGCTGTCACGAGGGTGGGGGGCGCGCCCCCCCTAGGGCGCGCCCCCTACCTCGTGGGCCCCTCGGTGCTCCACCGATGTACTCCTTCCTCCTATATATATCTACGTACCCCCAAACGAACAGATACGGAGCCAAAAACCTAATTCCACCGCCGCAACTTTCTGTATCCACGAGATCCCATCTTGGGGCCTGTTCCGGAGCTCCGCCGGAGAGGGCCGTCATCACGAAGGGCTTATACATCATCATAGCCTCTCCGATGAAGTGTGAGTAGTTTACCTCAGACCTTCGGGTCCATAGTTAGTAGCTAGATGGCTTCTTCTCTCTTTTTGGATCTCAATACAAAGTTCTCCCCCTCTCTTGTGGAGATCTATTCGATGTAATCTTCTTTTTGCGGTGTGTTTGTTGAGATCGATGAATTGTGGGTTTATGATCAAGTCTATCTATGAATAATATTTGAATCTTCTCTGAATTCTTTTATGTATGATTGGTTATCTTTGCAAGTCTCTTCGAATTATATGTTTTGTTTGGCCAACTAGATTGGTAGTTCTTGCCATGGGAGAAGTGCTTAGCTTTGGGTTCGATCTTGCGGTGTCCTTTCCCAGTGACAGAAGGGGCAGCAAGGCACGTATTGTATCGTTGACATCGAGGATAACAAGATGGGGTTTATTTCATATTGCATGAATTTATCTCTCTACATCATGTCATCTTGCTTAAGGCGTTACTCTATTTTTAACTTAATACTCTAGATGCATGCTGGATAGCGGTCGATGAGTGGAGTAATAGTAGTAGATGCAGAATCGTTTCGGTCTACTTGTCACGGACGTGATGCCTATATACATGATCATGCCTAGATATTCTCATAACTATGCTCAATTATGTCAATTGCTCAACAGTAATTTGTTCACCCACCGTAGAATACTTATGCTCTTGAGAGAAGCCACTAGTGAAACCTATGGCCCCCGGGTCTATTCTCATCATATCAATCTCCATCACTTTAATCTTGCTTTGCTTTTTACTTTGCCTTTACTTTTTACTTTGCATCTTTATACCAAAAATACCAAAAATATTATATCTATCAGATCTCACTCTCGTAAGTGACCGTGAAGGTATTGACAACCCCTAATCGCGTTGGTTGCGAGTAGCTATCGTTTTGTGCAGGTACGAGGGACTTGAGCGTGGCCTCCTACTAGATTGATTCCTTGGTTCTCAAAAACTGAGGGAAATACTTACGCTACTTTGCTGCATCATCCCTTCCTCTTCGGGGAAAACCAACGCAAGCTCAAGACGTAGAACTTGACAAAAGATGAACACTGAGCTACGGCTAAATCACACAATAGTAAGTTCAAACAAGCATGGCGAAAGTGCAAAAGATATCAGCATCACAGACTTAGTGAAAATACTAACATGCCAGGAATTAACATCAGGAAGCAATGTTTAGAGCAAGATAACAACATGCTACAGGAACATATCATGGCAAAAAAAAAGGCATGGCATGAATCTACTCAAAGCACATAACAAAAGTCCCTTACTGACCATAAGCCAAAAAGGATCAGAAGATATGATGGAACCCATGTAAACATAGCAAGTTATGTTAACAGATTCAGACTTAGCAGAAAACTGGACATGGCAAAAACAGAGTTATGAAGGCATGTTTGCGAGCTCGATTCACTCAACACAAGGCATTGCATGACAAGCTAAGAATACTCCCAAAAAGAATACATGATCAAGAAGCCAAGCAAAGCAAGAACAAACTCCTAGCATGCATGGATCAACTACAACAACCTTGGCAAAATTGATTAACACGTAAACAATCTGTCAGGAACATTTTATAGCAAAAGTAGAGCAAGATTGAGTCATGCTAGGGTACTCCACAAATGCAAACAGGGACATGGATGGATAGAGCATAACCATATGTCAAAATCATCCTTACTGAACATACTCAAAAGAAGCATGGATCTCTCTATAGCAACATGAACACATGGCATAAAAATAACAGCAGGGAAATGACTAGTGAAATTCTAAGTCCCTGAAATCAGCAACATCACGAGAGCTACTTTGCATGCTTGTGCTATTCACCACATTGATCACAAAAATACATTGCATACACCCCTGTAAATATGGCATGACATAGCCCAAAACACATGTAGAGCTCATGACCATATGCAGCACACAATAATCATGGCAAAAATGACAAATGCTTATAAACTGATAAGAATTAGGAACTAACATTTTATAGCACTCTTGCATCAACAATTTGGGTATCAGGATGGACTCAAACAAGCATGTCACAATGAAACAAAATGAAGAGCACATCCAGATGAACAATTTGATATGACATGCGCATGAAACAGAGCTACGGTGATGAAGTTATGGCATGATGAATAGGGCTCCAGAATGTTAGAAAACAGGGACTTAGGATATTTTCAAGGTCAACCTTCTGGATCCAGATCTGGCGCGCGTGATTCAAGGTTCACCGGAGTTCTGGCGGGAGTTGATGGAGAAGGCCAGAGGAGGGAGCTTCGGGTGGCCGGAGAGGACGGAGGAGCTCGCCGACAAGGAGATGGAGTTGCGGGCCCGCGACGTGCGGGCAGTGGCGCGCGCCGGCGGAGACAGGCGACGGTGACGAAGGCGAGCGGCGTGGTGGCGCCGATCTCCGGCGAAGGCACAGGGCGGTGTGGCGGCGGGCAGAGCCCCTGGCGGCGGCGAGCGGAGTCCACGGGTGGCGCGCGGGCACCTGCAGGAGGCGCTCGGGCGGGTCAAGCGGATCGGGCCCGGAGGGCCAGATCCGGGTCCCGGCGGGCCGGCGTGGGCGCGGAGGAGAGAGAGGGAGGTGGCCGATGACGTGGCGGTGGCGGGTTGGAGGAGAGCGGCGGCGGGGCGACGTGGCGGCCTATGATAGGTCGGGGTGAGGTGGCCGGCGGACATGTCCGGCGCGCGGAGGAGGAAGATCTAGGGTTTGCACCGCGAAATTCGGAGGGAGACACATATATATAGGTAGAGGGAGCTAGGAGAGTCCAAATGAAGTGCGGTTTTCGGCCACGCGATTGTGATCGAACGGCCGAGAGGATGGAGGGGGTCTGGATGGGTTTGTGGGCTGACTTGGAGGGGGTGTTGGGCTGCAACACACACGAGGCCTTTACGGTTCCCCGGTTAACCGTTGGAGTATCAAACGAACTCCAAATGGCACGAAACTTGACAGGCGGTCTACCGGTGGTGTACCAAGGCCGCTTGGCAAATCTCGGTCCATTCCGAGAAAGTTTAACACCCTCACACGAAAAGAGGCAAAAGTGGGCGCCGGAGGACATAGGAGTGTCGGATCGCAAAACGGACAACGGGGAAAATGCTCGAATGCATGAGACGAACACGTATGCAAATGCGATGCACATGATGACATGATATGAAATGCATGACATGGACAAAAAGCAAAACAAAGTCAAAATCCAACCACGAAAGAAATATCGCATCTCCGGAAAAGGCAAGAATCGGAGTACAAATGTGGAAAGTTGTATCCGGGGCGTTACAACCTACCCCCCTGGGCGCGCGCCCTGCCTCGTGGGCCCACGGTGGACCTCCTCCACTTATTCCTGCACCCACACACTTCTTCTTCCTCCCACAAACACGAATATCCAATTCATACCCGAGTCCAAGCTCATTTTGCTGTCATTTTCGATCTCCTTGCTCAAAGCACCTCTCACAAAACTGTGGGGGAATCTAGAGATATAACACAAGCTACCATAGGGAGCATTCATTTTCCTGCTATACATTATTTTGCTCTCTTCATAGGTAGATATATTAACGGTAAAGATGAAGCATGTCACATGTGTGTCCCTGACCTCAGTATTCTTAGGAGTGCTATGTTAGGAGATAAATCTTATAATTTGGGAGCCATTGTTGCACGTAGGTTGCATCTTAATAGATTTAATGGAGATTTCTTTGGTGGAATTTATGCAACCCGCTTAGCTGATTTTCTTGGTGTGACCATACGTAATGATGATATTGAATTGCCTCCTGTTTACCTAGACTTTAATGCTATGGTTCACTACCAGTTTGTCGAGAGGAATGAATCACCTCTCCAGTATCGCTTAATCTTTGATAGATGTTGTGCTGTCCGTATTACTCTCCCTACTCCTGCCTTCTTTGATTATCAGGCAAAAGGAAGATATGTTATTACCAGAGAGGAGGCAGATGAGTACGAGAGGAGGGCGGGGGCCGCTCGTCGCCACGCTGCAGCTCAGGAGGCGATAGCCGCTGCATCTCAGTACGACCCCAACTATTACTATGGATATCCGCCAGGCCAACCATGGCCATAGACCAACTTAGGCCAAAAACCTAAGCTTGGGAGAGTACGTATCTCTCACCGACATTATATTCATGTTCACACACTCATTGCTAGATGTCGGTGCTCATACTTTTTCATTGTATCATCCATGCTAGTTTATTTCTTTTTTATACTTTCTTCTTGTGTGTTTGATAAACCTTAAGAAAAACCAAAAAAATAGTTGTAGTTTTTAGCTAGTTTTAATTTCCATGCTTGCAATAGTAATTAAAAAGAAAACCCAAAAAGATTTCCTGATCTTCTTTTGCTTGTTGGGAGCTTTCCCGTGTAAGTAGTTTTATTTCTTTCTTTTCTTTGGGGTCGATAGGAGAAGACCATGATTAAATTGTCGAAGTGGCTCTTATATGCATTATTGTTGATCTGACAAAAGAGCCCATATTGCCTTGTCTTCTCCTGTTTATTGAATGCTTGCAGATTCCAGCTTAGTCCAATGCACGTGCACTATTATTATTATCCACATCGTTCGGTCGTGCGAGTGAAAGGCAATAATGACGATATATGATGAACTGATTGTGATGAGAAATGCTGGTATGAACTCGACCTATCTTGTTTTTGTAAATATGATTAGTTCATCGTTCCTGATTCAGCCTATTATGAATGAAACATGTTTGCAATGACAATTAGAGATTATAGTTGCTCATGCCATGCTTAAGTAGCTAGGAGTTTATAATGGTTTACCTTGCGTGTCAACATGCTATTAAAATGGTAGTGATGTGGTATGATAGGGTGGTATCCTCCTTTGAACAATTCGAGTGGCTTGACTTGGCACCTGTTAACGCATGTAGTTGAAACAAAATCAACATAGCCTCCACGATATTTATGTTCATGGTGAATTATATCCTACTCATACTTGCATTCAGTGTTGATTAATTTTAATGCATGTTCATGACTGTTGTCGCTCTCTAGCTGGTCGCTTTCCAGTCTCTTTCTAGCCTTCACTTGTACTAAGCAGGAATACTGCTTGAGCATCCAATTCCATAAACCCCAGAGTTATTCCATATGAGTCCACCATACCTTCCTATATGCGGTATCTACCTACCGTTCCAAGTAAATTTGTATGTGCCAAACTCTAAACCTTCAAATGTAATTCTGTTTTGTATGCTCGAATAGCTCATGTATCAACTAGGGTTGTCTATATCTTCCATGCTAGGCGGATTATTCTCAAGAGGAGTGGACTCCGCTCCTCACACACGAGAAAATGGCTGGTAACCGGGATGCCCAGTCCCATGCTCAAATCAAATCAAAATAATTGCAAACAAAACTCCCCCAGGATTGTTGTTAGTTGGAGGCACCCGTTGTTTCGGACAAGCCATGGATTGATGTTTGTTGGTGGTAGGGGGAGTATAAACTTTACCATTTTGTTTGGGAACCGCCTATAATGTGTGTAGCATGGAAGATATCGAGATATCTCGGTTGTTATGTTGACAATGAAAGTATACCACTAAAAATATTATTCATCTCTATTTCAAAATTGAGCTCTGGCACCTCTACAAATCCCTGCTTCCCTCTGCGAAGGGCCTATCTATTTAGTTTTATGTTGAGTCATCATCCTCTTATTAAAAAGCACCAGTTGGAGAGCACCGCTGTCATTTGCATGCATTACTATTAGTTTACATTGAGTATGACTGGATCTCTTTTACTATGGATTACAATTTCCAGTCAGTCCTTGATCTTCAAAGGTGCTCTGCATTTATGTTTTGCGGTCTCAGAAAGGGCTAGTGATATACCATCTTGTTATATCATATTATGATTGTTTTGAGAAAGTGTTTTCATCCGAGATTTATTATTATTGGTCGCTAGTTGATTATGCCAATGATATGAGTAAACATGAGACCTAAATGTTATTGTGAATATGGTTAGTTCATAATCTTTGCTGAAAACTTGAATGCTGACTTTACATATTTACAAAAACAAGAGTAACACAGAGTTTGTAAAAGTTTTTCTTTATCACTTTCAGTTTATCAACTGAATTGCTTGAGGACAAGCAGAGATTTAAGCTTGGGGGAGTTGATACGTCTCCATCATATCTACTTTTCCAAACACTTTTGCCCTTGTTTTGGACTCTAACTTGCATGATTTGAATGGAACTAACCCGGACTGACGTTATTTTCAGCAGAATTGCCATGGTGTTATTTTTGTGCAGAAATAAAAGTTCTCGGAATGACCTGAAAATCAATGGAGAATATTTTCGGAATATATAAAAAATACTGGCGAAAGAATCAAAGCCAGGGGGCCCACACCCTGTCCACGAGGGTGGGGGCGCCTACCCCCCTGGGCGCGCCCCTGCCTTGTGGGCCCCCTGGTGCTCCACCGACCTCAACTCCAACTCTGTATATTCACGTTCGGGGAGAAAAAAATCAGGGAGAAGGATTCATCGCGTTTTACGATACAGAGCCACCGCCAAGCCCTAATATCTCTCGGGAGGGCTGATCTAGAGTCCGTTCGGGGCTCCAGAGAGGGAAATCTGTCGCCATCGTCATCATCAATCTTCCTCCATCACCAATTTCATGATGCTCACCGCCGTGCATGAGTAATTCCATCGTAGGCTTGCTGGACGGTGATCGGTTGGATGAGATTTATCATGTAATCGAGTTAGTTTTGTTAGGGTTTGATCCCTAGTATCCATTTTGTTCTGAGATTGATGTTGTTATGACTTTGCTATGCTTAATGCTTGTCACTAGGGCCCGAGTGCCATGATTTCAGATCTGAACCTATTATGTTTCCATGAACATATGTGAATTCTTGATCCTATTTTGCAAGTCAATAGTCACCTATTATGTGTTATGATCCGTTAACCCCGAAGTGACAATAATCGGGATACTTACCGATGATGACCGTAGTTTGAGGAGTTCATGTATTCACTAAGTGTTAATCCTTTTGGTCTAGTACTCTATTAAAAGGAGGCCTTAATATCCCTTAGTTTCCAATAGGACCCCGCTGCCACGGGAGGGTAGGACAAAAGATGCCATGCAAGTTCTTTTCCATAAGCACGTATGACTATATTCGGAATACATGTCTACATTACATTGATGAACTGGAGCTAGTTTTGTGTCACCCTGTGTTATAACTATTGCATGAGGAATCGCATCCGACATAATTATCCATCACTGATCCATTGCCTACGAGCTTTTCACATATTGATCTTTGCTTAGTTATCTTTCCGTTGCCACTGTTATGCTTGCTATAAAACTGCTACTGTTATCTTTGCCACTGTTACCGTTACTTCCATACTACTTTGCTACTAAATACTTTGTTGCAGATATTAAGTCTTCCAGGTGCGGTTGAATTGAAAACTCAACTGTTAATACTTGAGAATATTCTTTGGCTCTCCTTGTGTTGAAACAGTAAATTTGGGTTGAATACTCTACCCTCGAAAACTGTTGCGATCCCCTATACTTGTGGGTTATCAGTGCACTTGTTTTGTCTCCATTTGTCTAACCTTCTCTTTGTTTTTGTGTCGTTTCGCACAGGAATATGAACTGAGGGTGATGCACTTGATTGAGTGTCACAAGGTCACAGAATGTCCTGGATCCCCCCGCCCAGTTCCACGACAAAAAGATTCTCAAGCTCCTAGACATGGCGGACGAGGCCGGAAATGAGGACGAAGCCGCAAAAGCAAATATCAAAGACGATTTGAGTGTGAATGGAGCAGTATCTTCAAAATTTCAAAAATGAAAGGCACCCAAGCTGGTAGCCGGAAATTTGAACTTTTTGGCAACCATCCACTCACATTACTCATAGTGATGTTTTTTTACCTTACCACGAGAGCAAATCGTTACTTACAAGGCAGTACGTACAATACATAAGTACTCAACATATACCATGAGAGAAAATCGTTATTTATCATCAGTATTAATCGGTAGCAATTAATTGGAAGGCGGACCGATATACCACGTCACACAATTGTCCCAAAAAAATTATGTAAAAAATGTCCATAATTCCTATTGTATAATTCTGTTTATAGTATGTTATAGAAAAATCAACATATCTAGTCTTTATTGATCAAGAACAATGTTTACATGAATAATTGTTAGGTCATAACGGTCCCAACCACAGATGCCTTCACTACAAGAGATCAGACCTACTGTGACAAGCTCACGAATGTCACGTAATAGCTAAAAACGTCACAAAATACTCATGTGTGACATTTTTCATGCGTCACCAGCTTCGTCACAGAATCCCCGTCACAGATTATTCCTAGTGACGTGGTGCGCAAAAAACGTCACCGGATATGGGACCTTCAGTGACGAAGATGTCGTCACTAGATTTTTGGTGGTATAGTGCACACTTGGTTTCCAAATGGGCCAAGCCCAATAATTCAGCCCATTTCCTATTTTTGATTCTAATTTTTGGTGGGCCATAGCCAATTTGCAACCCAGATCCAGCCCCCGCTTTTGTGAAGCAATTGCCATTTTTTGCTAGCCTTTTAAGAATTATTTTCTTTATAGGTTCTTCCTCTAATATTGCTTTGGTCTAGTCTGATTCAAAACGCATAGTGTGCTTGTGGTAGTTTTAAGGCCATCTTTCCATTGACCAATTTTCTCATCACATTACAAGCCAACTAGTCTTAAACAGGGGGCATATTACACATCCCTTACATGCCCATTCCAAAATAACCCAAGGTACATAATCATCTGATACAACATCCTTTCTAATTTTGGAGGTCATCAATAGAGACTTTTTTGGTGTGACACTCTCCCACCTTCATCAAAACTTGGAACCTTTGTTGGATGCCACTTCTCGTGACTTCTTGAAGGCACATAGAGTTGGTCTGATCCTCCTTTGTTCATATCAACTTCTTGAAACATGACTTACGAATCAGCCTATTAGAAACAAATACATAAATATTAGTTTGAATGAGTTACAGAAAACCATCTACTATTGCAACAGAGGACATATGCAAGTTATAACTAGAGCTCTATGTTGGAATCTTGACAAAAAAATACATGTTAGTACTTTTCTAATAAGTGATATGAACAGAACTAAACATGTCGTAGTTGTGAGCAACAAAGGTCATCTGAAATATTAGATTGGAATAAACATGTATGAATGCATCACAAAGTAAGACAAGTATTGGAATTAATAGGACATACATAAATGATAGCACAACCCAAAGTTTGAAATCCCAAGAGGAGCAAATTAGCAGTTGTAGTAGGTACTCCTTCACAAATTAAAATGGTGCGAAAAAACAGAATATTCAACAAAGCCTCGAAAGGAAGAAACCTTCAAGCAGCCTAGAGCAGGGAAGAAAGAATGAAGAACTTTTGAGAAACTTAGTTGTTGTCTTTGGCACACACTGATTAGAAGTGTGATCAACAAGACAGTTCCATCTGAAAAGAAATTAATTACAATTACGCTATGGTAAAAGAGCTCATTTTGGCAAATTTGCTTGGACAGTAATCTGCATTACCATCTTTAGATGTTGTCAGTATCACTTCTGATTGCCATAGAGGACTCCAGTGAATTAGTTCTCCATTAGTAATTTGCCAAAATCATGTTGAATCGCTCATAAAACTCCCACTACGGTTCTACAACATTAATTCACTTGCAAATCTACTGACACTCCCTTAAAAAAGTTGCCACGAGCTCGGAACTACAAATTAACATAGCAATACTGGGGGAGAATCAACATAATGAAAATATTTTGCTGCAGCTAACTTTAATAGATTTACTACTCCCTCCGTCTCAAAATAAATGACTCGACTTTGTACTAACTTTAGTACAAAGTTAGTACAAAGTCGAGTCACTTATTTTGGGATGGAGGGAGTAATATAGAAGCATCTTACAATTGATCAATAAGAACTCACAGTGAGGAACAGAACAAAACAGATATCTGAACCAATCCCCACATGTAAGCTGTTCATCTAAACTGAGAGCAGAGAGTTGAGCATCGTACACATGTTAACCCAGGTTGCTGGTCGAGCTTGATGGTCTTCTCCGGAACTTTGGTGTGCCCCTGTGACCTGTGCTCCATGTCAACCTGATGGACAAAACCCAAGAAGAAGAAAAAATAGAGGGTCAACAAGATGTATCTCACTAGTGCGGAAGGTCAGACGACAGCGGCCCGAGTAATTAGTTAAACGTACCCTGCGGCGGTAGCCACTGATAAGGGGCTGGTGCGGGTATCGTAGGCGAACCGGGGGTTTCACTCCGGGAAGCCATAACCAAATACCCATATCACAATGCCTCCTCCTCTCCCTCACTTGCACTAATGGAATTGAGAAGTGTATAGACGAGGCACCAGAGATACAGGGTTAAATCCTGCAATAGGGATCGGAAGACGCATGCAAGCAATCACACTGGGAATGGATGACACGCACACTGGATGGGCCGCCGCGCGCGATCAGTCTAGTCCGGCCGTGGCGCACGCAAGGTCTGCCGCCGTGCGCCATGTCTGGCCCTGACGCAACGAGCAACTTCCGCAGCGGGACGCCCTGAAGGAACTCGACGGGAGAGGGAGAGGGAGAGGAGAGCAGCTACTCCTGCCGTCGTCCTCGCGCTTTGTTGCCTCCGATCTACCGCTGCCGCCACATAAGCGAGAGAGAGCCAGATCGGATAGGTAGGGTTTCGCTTGGGAAGGAGGAGGTGGCCGAGGGGAAAAAATTCGCTGCTTTATAGCCGGGGTTGAGCGGGCTTTAGCCCACGTAGAAAACTCTAAAAAAAGGGGTGCATGCTGATTCTCAAAAAGAAAAAGAAAAACCAGGCCACATGTTGTGGTATACCCGTCACATACGAAGTTACTTTGCCTCAAAACAAAAACATACGAAATTACTAACCGAGCGACGCCATCTAGAACATAGAATAAACGAACAGATCGATCACATACGGCTCGGTAAGAAATAACTAACCTACAGATCGAGTCACACACGCCCCGGCGAAAAAATAACTAACTTGCTAAATGCTACAAGAATATCGTCCAAGAACATAATAAATATGTGTAAAAAGAAGAACATAATAAATATATTTTTAGCATAATTTACGGTAGCATCTAAACTCTTGCTTATTTTCAACGCCGTTATTTGAGACCATAATGATCCTATGTTCAAACTCCCTGTACCAAACTTTTTTCCGCCAACTCATATTTCCATTTTTTTCTGATAGAACGAAATAAGAGCTCATGAACGCAGGATTCAGGTTTTTCCCCCTCAACCACTACCTATTTATGATAGACGGAACAAAATAAGTTTTTCGCTGGCCATTACCTGTTTATATTAGATAGAACAACGTGATTATATTGGTAAGTAGACTGTGAAAAAACTATGATGGATCCTACTGTCAACACTATTACGCGGGTCATACCGCTCGTTAACCCGTCAAGCACTATGGTAGGTCCCATTGCTAGACGTTACATGCCAAAAAAGTGATCCTCACACATTCATATTCAATGACTCTAGTAGGTTTGTCATCGAAATTACCAAATTGTCATAGAAATTGGTAGCCAGGTGCACTCATGGGCCGAAGCGATTAAGTGACGTCTATTGTCACCGATTTGTAGTAATCAGTGATGCTACCTAGGAAAACATCACGCATTACGTATCTGTGTGACGTTGTCCACCATTGTCACGAGGATTTTCATCACAGTATCTCAATTTTCTTGTAGTGCTTCCATGAGGAAGAAGAACACCATATCTAGCTATGTTATGAGCTTTGAAATTTGAAGCTCCAGGTTCAAACACTAAATTGCAATAGGTAAAAACACTCGCAGTCTCTACAAGCTCTTTGATAATACCACCATAATTCCCTCCAGCTTGCTGATAAATGTGATTGACAATCTGCTTGCAGTCGAAAGCCGCCTGAATGTGTTGCATCGCAAGTTCTTGTGCCAGGGAAATAGCTTCCCTACATGCCAGGAGGGTCAATGAGTCCATGTATGACCAGAACAGAAGAACCCAGATATGAACCATATGTATCGCAGCAGATAGAAGCTGCAGTGCCCACATTATGATCCACCAAGACGCCTGCATGGGCATTTATTTTAACATTGCCTAGCACAGGGGAATCCAGCGCCTAGACTGAGCTTGTACTGGTGCTGATATTGCATGTGGATCCAGTAGTGTGTCTAGCTGATCAAGCTCTGATATGAATCTTGTGACAAAAGAGTGTATCATATGGGCTTTGATTAATTACCTCATGTATAAGTTTCCCGCGAGCATGCCAGATAGCCCATAGCATTAGACACATTCGGATCAACTGTTCGTGACGCAACACTTCCATCATAGAGAATAGTGATGTTTTCGCTGATGGTTGTTGTGTTGCAATCATATGTTCCAGAAGATCGTGATCTACCAAAGTCCACACACACCGAGCCATCATACACTCGGGAAGACTATGCCGCCAAGAATCTTGTGCTCCACAAGCAAAACAATCATCATGGTGGGACATTTTCCTATGCTTGCGGACATCCTCGGTTGGGATTGAATTTTTCGCCAGTCTCCAAAGAAACATCTTAATTTTTGCTGGCACCGAAACCTTCCAAAGTGTAACCCATACTTTCTCATTTTCAGAATTATTTGAGGCTCCCACCCTCTCGTCTAACCAATCTTCGTGGTGCTTTTTAATGTCCACAATCATTTTATAAGCAGAACAGACAAAGAAGATGCCATTTTTCTCAAAATTCCACGACCAAAAACCATTGATCACCCTGGTGCATACATGTATCTGAAGAATGGCAGCTGCATCAAAAGGTAAGAAAACGTGTGCAACTAATTATGCATTCCATCTGGCACTACCTTGGTCCAACAAGTCTGATACCAGCTGCGATGGGTTGGGAATTAGAGAAACTATAGGCCTCGTGTTTTCTCGCCTAGGGATCCAATTCGTATCCCATATATGAGTATTGTTACATGTGCCAATGCATCTGTTAAGGCTTGTTCTCAAAGTGTCACGGATCTGCACAATCGATCGCCAAATCTAGGATGGGTGGTATCAAGTTCAGCGGTAAGAAAATCAGTGTTGGGGGAGTATACCACTTTCAGTGGTCTTACACTCAATGATTCCAGATTCTCTAATATTATCCAAGCCTGGACGAGAAATTTCAAAAAACCAATGCCTCCCATATATTTAGGCATACACATAATATCCCAAGACAGCCAATATGGCTTGCGCTGACCTTGCTTGATACCCCACCAAAAGGCTTTCATCATAGAAATTAATTGCTGGCACAAGCCCCTTGGTAATTTAAAACATGACATTGAATAAACCGGGATAGCTTGACCAACTTATTTCACCAAGACTTCCTTGCCCGTTGCAGAGAAAAGTTTCTCCATCCAACCCTGAATTTTATTCCACAACCTGTCCTTAAGGTATTTAAAAAGCTCCATTTCTTGACATTCCCACACCCAAAGGCATCCCTAGACATTTTTCATTCAGCTGCTCATTAGGTACACTCAAAATATGTTTGATCACACCTCTTACCTCCTTAGAGCACCTCTTGCTGAAGAAGATTGAAGATTTTTCCTTATTTATTCTTTGACCAGAAGCATGAGCATAAGTTTTCAGAAGGAGAAACCCTCTTCCGCCCCCTCGTTAATTGCTTTAAAAAACAGCAGACTGTCATCTGCAAACAAACAAGTGATTCATCGGTGAAGCCGATGAGGCCACTTGTATACCCACAAGGCTAGATGACTAATTCTGAATTTTAAAAGATACGAAAGGCCCTCTGCTGCTTGCAAAAGGAGATATACAAGTCATAGGCCAGCCGTCTCCAAAACCCCAAGACCGGCCCTACCCAAGCCTGATACCTGCAAAAAAAATTGAATTTGATTGATACAATCGAAATTGAGAGGGATGCTCGATGATCATCGCGATGAAAGCCGTTGCGATGAGATCCGTGAAATACGAGTCAGTTTTCAGCTTTCACGGAGCAAACGCTCGTCGGCTCGACTCACACGCCACACACCACACGAACCTTCTCCCCCCGTACGACACGACACGACACACGAGCCAGCCGAGCCGCTACCGACCCGACCCACCACGCCGCGTTCCCCAATCCCCCCCCCCCCCACCCAAATCCTCCCCCTCTCCCCCCGCCGGCTCCGTTCTCCCGTCCCCTTCCCCACCCCAGCCTCCAGATCGCGCCGCGCGCCGCCCCTGACCGCCGCCGGAACCCCACCCCGCCGACGAGGTCCGACCCCCGGGGGGCCCAGCCAAGATGGTGCTCGCGCAGCTGGGCGGGAGCATCTCCCGCGCGCTCGCGCAGATGAGCAACGCCACGGTGATCGACGAGAAGGTGCTCGGGGAGTGCCTCAACGAGATCTCCCGCGCGCTGCTGCAGTCCGACGTCCAGTTCAAGATGGTCCGCGACATGCAGACCAACATCAGGAAGATCGTCAACCTCGAGACCCTCGCCGCCGGCACCAACAAGCGACGCATCATACAGCAGGTCCCGCCCCCCGCTCCGGCCCTCCATTCATTTCCTGCGCTAGTTCGATCGATCCAGGGGGGACTGGGCGGGAGGATGCTGATGCCCTTGTTTTTCATTTTTCGTGCTGCAGGCCGTCTTCACGGAGCTCTGCAACATGCTCGATCCCGGGAAGCCGGCCTTCACCCCCAAGAAGGGCAAGCCCAGCGTCGTCATGTTCGTCGGGTTGCAGGGTCAGTCTCACTGACTAACCTCGCTTACCTGCTCTGTTTTTTGTTCTACGCCTATTACCTGAATTCCACTCGCTACATGTGATTGCTTATTATAGCTGTATATATCTACCAGTCTGCGTGTAGCATTACTAGACCACCTAGAATGAGTGCGTTGTTTAACCACCAGAGATGGTCTCATAGGAACTGTTTGTTTCATGTTTTTCCTGGTTATCTTGATAGGCGAGCAAAATCGAAAGCTCCAAACCTTGTTGAATAAATTGATGTAAATTTAGGCCATTATTGGGAGGAGAATTACGGTTAGGGTCATCAATTACCTGTCACCAATAGAAGCAGACCTTGTTTAGTTTGTTGATGTAATCTTTTGCTCTATCCATGTGCTTCATTCGTGAATTGTGATGACAAGCAACTATAGGAATAGGAATCAGTATTATACTCAATGGTCTTCTCAATTCTGTCTTGAGCAGTATGGCAAGGTAGATAAATTGTTCTGTGGATAACTTATAATGACCCAGGCATTTCAGGGGGTAGCTGTAGGTGCTATATCTAAAGCCTTGAGAATCATCACCATTTCCTGCTTCATTTTCCTAGTTGTTCGTACTTGTGAGATATCTCCATTTTCCTGTCCTAGTTTTGACAGAGTCAAAACATCCAGTGCTGTGTTCATTATCGTTTTCCTTCTCTTTTATATAGTTGCGATGTAACGTTCACTGAATAACTATATATGTCTGTAGGTTCTGGAAAAACTACCACATGTACCAAATACGCATATTATCATCAGCGCAAGGGATTTAAACCGTCTCTGGTTTGTGCCGATACATTCCGAGCTGGTGCTTTTGATCAGTTGAAGCAGAATGCAACCAAGGCAAAGATACCTTTTTACGGAAGGTTCTCTACATTGATAGATTTACCTGTGGGTTAAAAGCTTCTCTCCAAATTTTGCACTAAATAAAATTGCCTTCTTTGCAGCTACATGGAGTCAGATCCTGTGAAAATTGCTGTTGAGGGTCTGGAAAGGTTCAGGAAAGAAAATTCTGATCTCATCATTATTGACACAAGTGGACGCCATAAGCAAGAGGCTGCACTCTTCGAAGAAATGCGTCAAGTTGCAGAAGCAACGGTATTTACACTGTCATAGTCTTGCACCCTTATTTTTCCTGTAATGTCGAGATTTTCACCCACCTTTTCATGGTTCATTGCAGAAACCAGACCTGGTGATATTTGTGATGGATGGCAGTATTGGTCAGGCTGCGTTTGATCAGGCACAAGCATTTAAACAAAGTGCTTCTGTTGGTGCTGTCATCGTAACGAAATTGGATGGTCATGCAAAAGGAGGCGGTGCACTTAGCGCGTTAGTATTACTTTTTATTTTTCTTGTTCTTCCTGGTGCTATTTCCTGTATCGTGTTGCTTATGAGCGATATTATTTACAAAGAATCTAAGTTAGCTTAGTTTGTTCTTTGGTAAAATTTCTTCATTATAATTCTTCTTGTGGGATTTTCCCCCTCTGGTTAATATGTCCTTCTAGAGTTGAATTTCATTTTACCAGGTTACATATCATCCATGTTATTTTAGTTCAACAAGAAAATGCTACTTGGTTTAGGATCACTTCAATCTGAATGGTTGCACATATGTTTAGTGTATCTGTGAAGCAGTTAAGATTGTTATTTATCTGCTCAGCTGTATTCTCAAATCCTGTTTTAGCTTCTTTTTTTCTTGTGTTTATTACAAGTAGGCGAGGATACCGTTTGTTAGAGTAAACAGGTGAAGAATCAGAGGAACTTTTTTTTTTACATCCTTGCCTCTTTTTTCCCCAGGGTTGCAGCTACAAAAAGTCCAGTGATATTTATTGGAACTGGAGAACACATTGATGAATTTGAGATTTTTGATGTGAAACCATTTGTCAGCCGTCTGCTAGGTTAGCAACTACATTTAATATTGTGTGTAGCTTGGTGTTTCTTCTTTCTAGTTTACCTAATGATGTATTTGTCAGGTATGGGAGACTTGTCTGGCTTAATGGACAAGATCCAGGATGTTATGCCTGCTGATCAACAGCCTGAGCTTCTGGCAAAGCTGGCTGAAGGAACCTTCACTCTCAGACTTTTGTATGAGCAATTCCAGAATCTTCTGAAAATGGGTCCTATTGGCCAGGTTAACTATCTTTTACTCCCTTTGTTCACAAATATAATATGTTTTGGATATTTCACTATGGACTACATACGAACTGAAATGAGTGAACAAACACACTAAAATGCGTCTATATACATCCGAATCAGAAGAAAAGTTAGGACATGTTATAACAGTGAACGGAGGGAGTAGTATTTATCATGTTAACATCTGATTAACCTTCGTATGATACATTATATCGAGTATTTGATTTTCACACGAAGTCATCCAACAAGACAAGCAAGACCCCACAACTATAATTCTGATATCATTTGTTTAAGCCTGCGTCGTCTTGTTTATCTTGCAGGTCTTCTCCATGTTGCCTGGATTTAGTTCAGAGTTGATGCCAAAAGGACATGAGAAAGAAGGCCAAGCGAAGATTAAGCGGTACATGACGATTATGGATTCCATGACAGCAGCAGGTGAGCTAGATTAGATCAAGGCTTTCCTTTGTACAACACAAGAGCGACGTTCGGAAACTTATCCCAACCCTGATCTACTTTTCAGAGCTCGACAGTACAAACCCAAAGCTGATGACTGAGTCGCGAATCATCCGGATCGCTCGGGGGTCTGGCAGGCAAATCAGAGACGTGATGGACATGCTGGAAGAGTACAAGCGGCTAGCCAAGATGTGGAGCAAGATGAAGGGGCTAAAGATGCCGAAGAATGGAAAGATGAGCGATCTGTCCCAGAACCTGAACATCCAGCAGATGACCAAGGCGCTCCCGCCGCAAGTGCTGAAGCAGATGGGCGGCATGGGCGGCCTGCAGGCCCTGATGAAGCAGATGGGCGGCAAGGACATGAGCAAAATGCTCGGTGGCATGGGACTGGGCGGTGATTAGCCTGGCAAATGTAGGTAGAGTTTCTTCTGGGCATAGGTGGTGTGCTTGCTGCGTTGTCAGAGTTTGCTATATTTATATAGATCTCAAAAGATTTCCCATCCTGACAAATATAGTCCTCAACTCTTGAAAAAATCATTTGAAATTTCTCTGGAACTAACATCTAGTAAGGTCATCAAATTTACAGGTAGTGTAGCTTCTGTGAATTTGTTGCGTCGTCGCGTTCCTCGCTTGGTATACTTGTTTTATGAATCATGCGGTCTTCTGGATCTGGAGAGCCTGAAACCCAGAGTTAAAATTTGATGTCTGAAGTCTTTAATGTATTACTCCCTCCGTTTCTAAACATTTGTCTTTCTAGAGATTTCAAATGATTACAACATACGGATGTATGTAAACCTATTTTAGAGTGTAGATTCACTCATTTTGCTTCGTATGTAGTCACTTGTTGAAATCTTTAGAAAGACAAATATTTAGAAACGGAGGGAGTACTTTTCGGCGATTAGTGCAAAGCGGAGAATGAAGTTATGTGAGTCAGTGTACTGATAATTTCGACGCACTAATGTTTCAAGACCTTTTAGGTCTAGATTTAACAGCACATGATTGCCTAATTAGTGCCAACTTTGGGATTGCCGTGCGTTGTAAGAGACGTTTCATGCTGGGGGCGAAATTAGTAATAAAGACAGCAGCAAGGCACCATACTTTTTCTGAGGGAAACATAGACTTTATCTCTGGTACTAGTATGTTTAGTAAGGCACCATGCTTTACCATCTACTACTGCAAAATAAAGCACGCGACATGACACTAACTGCGCTAAAGAAAACGTAAAGCTACATACACATACACTGCACGATGCCTTTTAACTCCACTCAAGAGACACTTGTCTGATGCACACCAATTTCACAATTAGTCACTAGTTATCTCTGATTATTTTTGTGAAATTTGCCGACGGCCTCTTTTACTTTGAGAAAATCAAGGAGTTCATGAAATTTGCTACTTTGAGAAAACGAAGGAGTTAATGAAATTTGCCAGGGTTGGTTCAGTGGCATCCGTTACTGTCCAAGGGAGGCCAACAGGGTGGCGCGCAAGCTAGCTAGACACTCATATGATTTTAAGTCGAAAATTGTTTTGGGAGGATGATCCTCCTAGTTCCGTTTCACCTCTTTTGTGGAACGATGTAACTATGTTAAATTTGCAATGAAGTGTGCTGGTGAGCATTCCCATAGAAAACGACTTGCTATGTTTAATCTATTCATTTATTTTTTTTGCAAACATGTCTAGTCAAATCAGAATATCTTGCTCGATGGGGATAGTTCATTTGCTAAATGGGAATTTATTTGTTTATATAGAAAACCATGCCTTGATTTGTGTTTATCGAACCATTTTACAAAGCGATGACACACGACTAGATTCATCACGGTGCCATAAATCACTTCTCATTTAACTAACAAACCCACATATTTCTCTCTAAAATAAGTCTGAACTCAAATTTGAAGTCTGAAATCCAGAGTTAAAATTTTAAGTCTGAAATCCAATCGTTGCGCCGTTTAATGCTAGAGCGTTTCACATTGAAAGTTCCTACTTTTTGGCGCTTAGTGCAAAGAGGAGAATGAAGTTCTGTGTGAGTCAGTGCACTATATTGATAAGTTGGGCGCACAGATGAACTAACATCTCAAGACTGTTAGGCCTAGATTTTACATGTGTGTGTTGTAAGAGAAGTTTCATGTTGGGGGAGAAACAATAGTAAGGCACCATATTGTTTTTTTAGGGAAACATTCTTTATCTCTAGAGGAGGAAAGAGATGGGGGCGGACCGGCGGGGGCGGGGGCGGACCGGCGGGGGCGGGGGCGGCGCCGACGAGAGGAGAAGAGCTTTTCTTGTATAGGAAGAAAGAAATGGAAGAAGAATTTTATCTAACATACATAATGGCATGGAGTAAAGCGAAGTGTTTCAGAGTACATAAGGATAAGAGAATAACACACGCTCGAGCAGAATTTACATTGGGCAATATCTACGATACAGTAGATTGGACTCGATGCATTCTAGCTGACTGGGCGCGTGTCACAACAAAACGACAACGACGAGGTTTAGAGTAGTTTTGTCAAACTACAAACATTTTTCTTGGGTCAGTTCTTCTGTTGGCTTCTAAAATAAGTTGACGTAAGTCGTCCCCTAACCAGTTTATTTTAAAAACCCGACAAAATTTATTTATGTCACAAGCCTACTTTATTAAGACTTGACTAGTAGCCTTAAAAAAAGGGTATGACTAGGTCTCAGTCGACTGAGATTTAACAAAGTCTCAGTCAAGTGACATAACATGCAATAGAGAAAAAGAAAAACTAAAAAGAATTTTTTGCATGAATCAACGTAAGATCTCACGGGTATAGCATTGACTAAGACTTAGCAAGACTGTTAAAAAAATAGTTTGGTTGATAGGAAGCAGACTATTCTAAAAGCGCAAAAAACTAAAAAAAAAACTGACCTCTGATCCAGCACTGAAACAAAGCCTCTAGTAAATAAAAACCCATTAAAAAAATTTAAAACCCACAAACCACATCGGATCCAAATCTCAAACCCTGCCCAAACCAAAAAAATCTCCTCTGGCCACCAACCCCCACCCATCCATCCATCAAAAAGGCGTCCGAACGAAACTGCCCCGGATTTCGTTCGAAACCGTAAAACCTTTTCCAGAAACCACCAAAAAAACCACAAAACAAAAACCCCGCAGGGACAGGGAGGCTCCTGGCTCTTCAAGGCGGGGGCCCCGCGCCACAGTCTCAAAAGAGCCGAGCCACCCTCCTGCCCCCAGCCGGACCCCGCGTGTGCCCTCGTTCGCCCCGTGCTCCGCCCATGGAGGCCACCCCGATCTCCGTCAAGCCCCCCTCGCCGCCCCCGCCCCCGCCCCCGCCCCCGCACCTCACGGCGGCGGTGCCCCTCTCGGCCGTGGAGCCCCCGCCCTCGCCGCCGCCGGCCGTGGCGGCGGCCCCGGAGGGCCCCGACGCGCTGCCGGATCCCACCAGCATGAACCAGCTCGCGCTCGCCACCACGCCCAAGAGGTGAGGTCCCCCCCGCCCCGGCCCCGTGCGTCTCCGTTCCCCGGTTCCGGCGTCTCGCCGGGGGTTATCCGGCCGGCTGATCTGACTGAGGCGGACGTTTGTTGTTTGAGCAGGCAGAAGCTGGAGGACGCCGCGGATGGGTGCAAGCATTGCGCCTGCAAAAAGTCCAGATGCCTGAAGCTGTAAGCAGCCCCCCTGTCCCTCCCGATTTCGCCGCCGGGCCCTAGGATGTGCCCTGTTTCGCCTCCGGTGCTTCGGGTTTCTAGACAGGGACGGCCAATTTTGAAATGTTGGGTGCCGTGCGGTTTCGCTGCTCAGATTTGCTTCCGTTTAGGTGCTAGAGAGGGGCATCTGCGCGAGGGTGGGATGGTTTAATCATCCTGTCTAATTTGATATCCTGGTCACATATCTGCTTCAGTTTCAAAAATCCCTTTGGTATGCTGGGTTCTCTAGTGAACTCGTAGCAGCTTGCCTCTCGTAGTATGCAGTGAGAAATTAAGGAAATTATTTTCCTGATATATGTGCTTGCTGCAGAGGTTCCCAAATTCAGAATTAGTTTTTCATGATGGGGAGTGCATCACTTGTTTTAGCATTCGTTTGTGCGCTATTTGATTATACTGCGATTCCGCTTCCTAAGTTACCTCAATTCCTCCTTTGAAACATAGCTCATGGAGCAGATTATATCTGTGTGGCCAGACTAAGCAGCTTATAGTGTGTTCCAGTAGATAAAAAATGACTCAGATTTTGCTATCGAAGTGTTTTAGAATCCCAAGTCGTTTCTCATCTACTGGGACACATTATATTGGTGAAAATGTTTATCAGTATATGATGATTAGTTTAAATGTGGATGGTTTCCTAGCCCCAGTGGTGGGAGTGCAGTGGCACATTCCCGCCGGCGCGGGTTTGATCCCAGTGGCCGTCATTTAACCATCCTGGTTAATATCACGGTATTGGACGTGTGTCTCACAAAATTCCTTCTTAATTAAAAAACCACAGGGGCTCCTCCCCCTGCTGGTCTAATTTTTTCTTTAATGATTAGTTTAAATGAAATCGTATCTATACATGTATGTGCCGATATTTTTTTATGAGCTAAGATTTGTAACGAACTATTAACATAAATCATGATTATCTGCGTATGCAGGTATTGTCCATGTTTTGCTGGTGGAGGTTATTGTTCTGAAAAATGTGGATGCGTGCCATGTTTCAACAAGTCTGATTTTGCAGAGACAGTTCAGACCACTCGCAAGGTGCTACTTTCACGTCAGAAACGGATGTCTCTGAAAATTAATAGAAGACTGGAGGCTAATGCTGAAACTATGGTTGTTTTCTTGACTCAGTTAGACGATGTTGCATTTTCTAAGTTCCCTTTGGCTCATAACAATAATTTCCATACTATGTCTTTGTCACCTGCAGGAAGATGCACACAATTCTTCTTCTTCAACTCCACCAAGGCGAGGTTGCAATTGCAAGAAATCAAGTTGCCTAAAGAAATACTGTGATTGCTACCAGGTTCCATCTTAGCTCCAAACACTTTACTATATCTTTCGGGTGCAAATTTATTCTCAAGTTGATTCGTGTGAACAGGATGGGACTGGATGCTCCTTATTTTGTCGATGCGAGGATTGCAAGAATCCTTATGGGAAAAATGGTAAGTACGGAGTGCTTGTGATGATTTCGTTCTTCAGTGAAACCTGTGTAAATATCCCCTTGTGCAATATCATCGTTTGCTGGCTAGTGACTGTCTCTCCTACTGCAGAAGGTTTTATGGCGGACGAAAGCAAGCGTTTCATATACACCGGTGCGGATCTGGACCATAGCGAGGACGAACACGACTTTGTCGTGGAGCGTTCGCCTCGCCTGCAATCGCCCATCTCAAAGGAGTCCTCTTTCCAACACACCCCGCCTCGCAGCAAGGCCTCGAGCAGAGACACGCACCTGCTGCCGCAGGTGCTGTCGCAGTGGCAGCCGCGCTCATGGCAGCAGTCCTCGAAGAGGCAGGGCAACGACCACCGGGCGGTCGACGACTTGGGAGAGAACCACAAGAGCTCGAGCCACGAGTGGCAGCTGGCGAAGCACCAGGTCCAGGAGGACGCCTACAGCATCTCGCGGTGCGTCCAGATCCTGAACGGCATGGTGGAGCTGTCGCAGGTGGAGAAGTCGGTGGCCCCCGACGTGTTCCTGCAGCCGGGCAACCGGGAGATATTCGTCTCCCTGGGGCTCGACGTCCGCGCCCTGTGGCTCAAGCGCAAGATCCAGCACCTGACTTAGGGCAGCAGTGTTTTTTTCTCTAGTGTTGTTGGGGCCTCCGGGTGAGGTTTGAGGGGGAGCATTGGATGTTGCGTTTATAGATGATGATGGTGATGGATGCCCTGCTGGCCGATTGGAATTCGCAGGATGTTTAGGGTTTTTCCTGTATACTGAGATGTGTATCCCGGATCTGCACCGCCTGTCGTTGTAGAGAGCTTAGCGGCTGAGTACCTGGTGACATGTTGCAATAATTGATGATTTGTTATTATGCACCTGTATTTAGCTAATGTGATGTTGTGTCTGAGATGAAATGCTGTCTAGAGTTGAAGTTCTCCGTACGAAACATGGAATATATGCGTCAAACAGAGCTAGGAATATTCTCGTGGTCTGGCAGGGTCCTATGAAAATCTAGGAGTTCTTGGAATGTACTCCCTCCAATCCAAATTAATTGACAAAATGAAAATCTAGAAGAGTTCTTGGCTCCTATCCAAATGTACTCCCTTCAATCCAAATTAATTGACACAGTACAAAGTTGTACCAAAGCTGCTGCGTCAATTACTCCCTCCGTCTCATAATATAAGAGCATACTCCCTCCGTCTCATAATATAAGAATGTTTATTATGAGAATAATATAAGAGCATACTCCCTTCGTCTCATAATATAAGAACGTTTATTATGAGAGAGGGAGTAGTTTGGATCAGAGGGAGTATAAGAATTGTATACAGAAAGTGTACATGGAATGTCCTTTCCTCGTGTATCAAACAGGGCCTGGAGTTCCTGTGGATCACCTATCGACACCAGACCATGGAACGTTTCAGAGGTCCAGGCGTCCGTGGCCGGACCAAGTCCAGCAGAATCGAAATAAAACAACGAAAAACAGAACCGAGATAAGCAGGAAGCTTAAAATGCAAAACAAAATGATGGGGAATCATCAAATCATCCAGCAAAACCTCAGCCTCGTCGAGGTAACCAACACAGCACGATTTTATATCTCGATTTCATTACAGAGGTCATAATAGGGTTATACAAGCTTTATTGCGGCACGGCGCATTCTAGTACAGAATAGGGACCATAAATTTTGCGCTCAGTACATAGTTTTGAACGGTCATATTGCTTGCATGCACCAAGCGGGAGCCTCAGCCACGTGGTCAGTTTGCTGATTCATGGATCCAGCTGAAGCTCTAGCTAAAATAGAAACACAGAAGCAGGAATTAGGAGCCCATAAACAGTGCCATTTAATTCAGAGTTATCGGGTCTTCGAAGCACCATACCTTCAGCCATGTCACATCCTCAATTGGTGAGATGACAGATCAGTTTCCCTTGAGAACTGACATCAGCGAGAAACTTAGCAATCAAGTGTTTTCTGGTACGCAACCTGCAGGTACCCCAAAGGAGGTTACGCAACAAATGTAACAAGTTGTGCCAGAAATAACCGACAAATAGAAATCTTTTATCAGCAGTGTTTCTCAGTTGATGAATTTCTCGGTTGTATATGCCTTATTTTTATATTAACCAAACACCGTAGTGGCTAAACACACCAAAGAATCTATCAGCAATCATCAAGAGCCATGCTTATACACAACTTCAACCCAACTATAACAACAGCAGGTCATGTGGAAAGCACCACAAGTTTAGTTGATGAACTAAAATTTACTGTATAAGTATGGGCATCAGTCGACTCACTAGTCTTCAAAATCAAATCGTAAAAGCATAATATATCGACAGAGGATAAACATACCGAGGTTGAATCCTTCAGCAACTCCCTGATTGCCATTGTAGCATAGGATGATGCAGGTAAAGTAAATGCTAATTTCACGGCCAGTTTGCTTGGCAATGTATCTGAGCTGCCAATAGACTTGTTTTCTACTAAGCTAGTTTCACTGGTTGGCATGGAGGTCTCCAATGGCTCTTCCATCTTGCAATCAGGTGGATTGGAGGCGGAATTTTCACTAGATGCAGCAGGCTCATTAGCTACCTTTGCTTCTGTAAGCTTGCTTTTGGAGAGAATATCCAAATCGGTTTCTGCTAAAGATGCACTGTCATCCGTGTATGTCATGAGTTCCCTGCAGTCATCAAAGCATTTTATCAAAATGGTGCAGTCATACTAGATTCAACAAAAAGGAATAAGAATTAATACACGGCAGTGTTACTCCTCTAAAATAACTCATGCGGTCAGATTAACACTTCAAGCAAGCCCAATGGATAGAGTTAAGAGAATGACTTTGATGGATTAACACAGTAAACTATTGATGGAAATACACATACCACTCAAAATCAATAGGCTTCTGGAACACCCTACGGTAACCTCCTTTCATGCTTGTAATTGAGAACTCCCTAACAAATGGTGTTTGCATCATACAGCGCAAAAATTAGGATATGATGTAGCAGTAAAACAAGCATGTGTAGATGCAATGTATATGAAATGATTAATACACCGCAGAAGAAAAAATAAATTGTCATTGCTCAATGCATTAGGCTGCACTATTTACAGCTGCCCTTGCATAGGCTAGAAAG